>NW_028153745.1:0-251640 GCF_964211835.1 Anser anser
CCCTAAACCTAACCCTAACCCTAACCCTAACCCTAACCCTAACCCTAACCCTAACCCTAACCCTAACCCTAACCCTAACCCTAACCCTAACCCTAACCCTAACCCTAACCCTAACCCTAACCCTAACCCTAACCCTAACCCTAACCCTAACCCCTAACCCTAACCCTAACCCTAACCCTAACCCTAACCCTAACCCTAACCCTAACCCTAACCCTAACCCTAACCCTAACCCTAACCCTAACCCTAACCCTAACCCTAACCCTAACCCTAACCCTAACCTAACCCTAACCCTAACCCTAACCCTAACCCTAACCCTAACCCTAACCCTAACCCTAACCCTAACCCTAACCCTAACCCTAACCCTAACCTAACCCTAACCCTAACCCTAACCCTAACCCTAACCCTAACCCTAACCCTAACCCTAACCCTAACCCTAACCCTAACCCTAACCCTAACCCTAACCCTAACCCTAACCCTAACCCTAACCCTAACCCTAACCCTAACCCTAACCCTAACCCTAACCCTAACCCTAACCCTAACCCTAACCCTAACCCTAACCCTAACCCTAACCCTAACCCTAACCCTAACCCTAACCCTAACCCTAACCCTAACCCTAACCCTAACCCTAACCCTAACCCTAACCCTAACCCTAACCCTAACCAACCCTAACCCTAACCTAACCCTAACCCTAACCCTAACCCTAACCCTAACCCTAACCCTAACCCTAACCCTAACCCTAACCCTAACCCTAACCCTAACCCTAACCCTAACCCTAACCCTAACCCTAACCCTAACCCTAACCCTAACCCTAACCCTAACCCTAACCCTAACCCTAACCCTAACCCTAACCCTAACCCTAACCCTAACCCTAACCCTAACCCTAACCCTAACCTAACCCTAACCCTAACCCTAACCCTAACCTAACCCTAACCCTAACCCTAACCCTAACCCTAACCCTAACCCTAACCCTAACCCTAACCCTAACCCTAACCCTAACCCTAACCCTAACCCTAACCCTAACCCTAACCCTAACCCTAACCCTAACCCTAACCCTAACCCTAACCCTAACCCTAACCCTAACCCTAACCCTAACCCTAACCCTAACCCTAACCCTAACCCTAACCCTAACCCTAACCCTAACCCTAACCCTAACCCTAACCCTAACCCTAACCCTAACCCTAACCCTAACCCTAACCCTAACCCTAACCCTAACCCTAACCCTAACCCTAACCCTAACCCTAACCCTAACCCTAACCCTAACCCTAACCCTAACCCTAACCCTAACCCTAACCCTAACCCTAACCCTAACCCTAACCCTAACCCTAACCCTAACCCTAACCCTAACCTAACCCTAACCCTAACCCTAACCCTAACCCTAACCCTAACCCTAACCCTAACCCTAACCCTAACCCTAACCCTAACCCTAACCCTAACCTAACCCTAACCCTAACCCTAACCCTAACCCTAACCCTAACCCTAACCCTAACCCTAACCCTAACCCTAACCCTAACCCTAACCCTAACCCTAACCCTAACCCTAACCCTAACCCTAACCCTAACCCTAACCCTAACCCTAACCCTAACCCTAACCCTAACCCTAACCCTAACCCTAACCCTAACCCTAACCCTAACCCTAACCCTAACCCTAACCCTAACCCTAACCCTAACCCTAACCCTAACCCTAACCCTAACCCTAACCCTAACCCTAACCCTAACCCTAACCCTAACCCTAACCCTAACCCTAACCCTAACCCTAACCCTAACCCTAACCCTAACCCTAACCCTAACCCTAACCCTAACCCTAACCCTAACCCTAACCCTAACCCTAACCCTAACCCTAACCCTAACCCTAACCCTAACCCTAACCCTAACCCTAACCCTAACCCTAACCCTAACCCTAACCCTAACCCTAACCCTAACCCTAACCCTAACCCTAACCCTAACCCTAACCCTAACCCTAACCCTAACCCCTAACCCTAACCCTAACCCTAACCCTAACCCTAACCCTAACCCTAACCCTAACCCTAACCCTAACCCTAACCCTAACCCTAACCCTAACCCTAACCCTAACCCTAACCCTAACCCTAACCCTAACCCTAACCCTAACCCTAACCCTAACCCTAACCCTAACCCTAACCCTAACCCTAACCCTAACCCTAACCCTAACCCTAACCCTAACCCTAACCCTAACCCTAACCCTAACCCTAACCCTAACCCTAACCCTAACCCTAACCCTAACCCTAACCCTAACCCTAACCCTAACCCTAACCCTAACCCTAACCCTAACCCTAACCCTAACCCTAACCCTAACCCTAACCCTAACCCTAACCCTAACCCTAACCCTAACCCTAACCCTAACCCTAACCCTAACCCTAACCCTAACCCTAACCCTAACCCTAACCCTAACCCTAACCCTAACCCTAACCCTAACCCTAACCCTAACCCTAACCCTAACCCTAACCCTAACCCTAACCCTAACCCTAACCCTAACCCTAACCCTAACCCTAACCCTAACCCTAACCCTAACCCTAACCCTAACCCTAACCCTAACCCTAACCCTAACCCTAACCCTAACCCTAACCCTAACCCTAACCCTAACCCTAACCCTAACCCTAACCCTAACCCTAACCCTAACCCTAACCCTAACCCTAACCCTAACCCTAACCCTAACCCTAACCCTAACCCTAACCCTAACCCTAACCCTAACCCTAACCCTAACCCTAACCCTAACCCTAACCCTAACCCTAACCCTAACCCTAACCCTAACCCTAACCCTAACCCTAACCCTAACCCTAACCCTAACCCTAACCCTAACCCTAACCCTAACCCTAACCCTAACCCTAACCCTAACCCTAACCCTAACCCTAACCCTAACCCTAACCCTAACCCTAACCCTAACCCTAACCCTAACCCTAACCCTAACCCTAACCCTAACCCTAACCCTAACCCTAACCCTAACCCTAACCCTAACCCTAACCCTAACCCTAACCCTAACCCTAACCCTAACCCTAACCCTAACCCTAACCCTAACCCTAACCCTAACCCTAACCCTAACCCTAACCCTAACCCTAACCCTAACCCTAACCCTAACCCTAACCCTAACCCTAACCCTAACCCTAACCCTAACCCTAACCCTAACCCTAACCCTAACCCTAACCCTAACCCTAACCCTAACCCTAACCCTAACCCTAACCCTAACCCTAACCCTAACCCTAACCCTAACCCTAACCCTAACCCTAACCCTAACCCTAACCCTAACCCTAACCCTAACCCTAACCCTAACCCTAACCCTAACCCTAACCCTAACCCTAACCCTAACCCTAACCCTAACCCTAACCCTAACCCTAACCCTAACCCTAACCCTAACCCTAACCCTAACCCTAACCCTAACCCTAACCCTAACCCTAACCCTAACCCTAACCCTAACCCTAACCCTAACCCTAACCCTAACCCTAACCCTAACCCTAACCCTAACCCTAACCCTAACCCTAACCCTAACCCTAACCCTAACCCTAACCCTAACCCTAACCCTAACCCTAACCCTAACCCTAACCCTAACCCTAACCCTAACCCTAACCCTAACCCTAACCCTAACCCTAACCCTAACCCTAACCCTAACCCTAACCCTAACCCTAACCCTAACCCTAACCCTAACCCTAACCCTAACCCTAACCCTAACCCTAACCCTAACCCTAACCCTAACCCTAACCCTAACCCTAACCCTAACCCTAACCCTAACCCTAACCCTAACCCTAACCCTAACCCTAACCCTAACCCTAACCCTAACCCTAACCCTAACCCTAACCCTAACCCTAACCCTAACCCTAACCCTAACCCTAACCCTAACCCTAACCCTAACCCTAACCCTAACCCTAACCCTAACCCTAACCCTAACCCTAACCCTAACCCTAACCCTAACCCTAACCCTAACCCTAACCCTAACCCTAACCCTAACCCTAACCCTAACCCTAACCCTAACCCTAACCCTAACCCTAACCCTAACCCTAACCCTAACCCTAACCCTAACCCTAACCCTAACCCTAACCCTAACCCTAACCCTAACCCTAACCCTAACCCTAACCCTAACCCTAACCCTAACCCTAACCCTAACCCTAACCCTAACCCTAACCCTAACCCTAACCCTAACCCTAACCCTAACCCTAACCCTAACCCTAACCCTAACCCTAACCCTAACCCTAACCCTAACCCTAACCCTAACCCTAACCCTAACCCTAACCCTAACCCTAACCCTAACCCTAACCCTAACCCTAACCCTAACCCTAACCCTAACCCTAACCCTAACCCTAACCCTAACCCTAACCCTAACCCTAACCCTAACCCTAACCCTAACCCTAACCCTAACCCTAACCCTAACCCTAACCCTAACCCTAACCCTAACCCTAACCCTAACCCTAACCCTAACCCTAACCCTAACCCTAACCCTAACCCTAACCCTAACCCTAACCCTAACCCTAACCCTAACCCTAACCCTAACCCTAACCCTAACCCTAACCCTAACCCTAACCCTAACCCTAACCCTAACCCTAACCCTAACCCTAACCCTAACCCTAACCCTAACCCTAACCCTAACCCTAACCCTAACCCTAACCCTAACCCTAACCCTAACCCTAACCCTAACCCTAACCCTAACCCTAACCCTAACCCTAACCCTAACCCTAACCCTAACCCTAACCCTAACCCTAACCCTAACCCTAACCCTAACCCTAACCCTAACCCTAACCCTAACCCTAACCCTAACCCTAACCCTAACCCTAACCCTAACCCTAACCCTAACCCTAACCCTAACCCTAACCCTAACCCAAACCCTAACCCTAACCCTAACCCTAACCCCTAACCCTAACCCTAACCCTAACCCTAACCCTAACCCTAACCCTAACCCTAACCCTAACCCTAACGGATCTAACCCTAACCCTAACCCTAACCCTAACCCTAACCCTAACCCTAACCCTAACCCAAACCCTAACCCTAACCCTAACCCTAACCCTAACCCTAACCCTAACCCTAACCCTAACCCTAACCCTAACCCTAACCCTAACCCTAACCCTAACCCTAACCCTAACCCTAACCCTAACCCTAACCCTAACCCTAACCCTAACCCTAACCCTAACCCTAACCCTAACCCTAACCCTAACCCTAACCCTAACCCTAACCCTAACCCTAACCCTAACCCTAACCCTAACCCTAACCCTAACCCTAACCCTAACCCTAACCCTAACCCTAACCCTAACCCTAACCCTAACCCTAACCCTAACCCTAACCCTAACCCTAACCCTAACCCTAACCCTAACCCTAACCCTAACCCTAACCCTAACCCTAACCCTAACCCTAAACCCTTAACCCTAACCCTAAACCCTTAACCCTAACCCCTTAACCCTAACCCCCTAACCCTAAACCTAAACCCAACCCTAACCCCCTAACCCTAAACCTAACCCTAACCCCCTAACCCTCTAACCCTAACCCTAACCTTAACCCTAAATCCTAAACCCTAAACCCTTACCCAATATGGCCCTGCGGAAGTCCAGTGCCCGAGAACTACATATCCCGGCATGCTCTGGGAAACCGGTATGGCCTCCCGGAAGCCCACTGCAGGAAGACTACATATCCCGGCATGCTCTGGGAAAGCAACATGGCCTCCCGGAAACCCAGTGCCCGAGAACTCCATCTCCCGGCATGCTCTGGGAAACCAACATGGCCTCCCTGAAGTCCACTGCCATAACACTACATCTCCCGGCATTCCCCAGACTGCCAACATGGCTGCTCGGTAAGCGGCTTCTCGAGAACTACACCTCCCGACATGCTCTGGAAAGGCAACATGGCCTCCCGGAAACCCAGTGCCCAAGAACTACATTTCCCAGCACAGCCAGAAAATTGAGCCTCGCAGCTTGCTGTAGGACGCCATTTTTTGCTCTGTTACATTCCCAGTTCCGTTTTGTGTTTATGGTGCTTTTCCCACTGTTTTGGGGGTTTACCCTCAATTTTGGGTTTTCACCTCTCCATTTCAGGGTTCTTCCCCACAATTATGGGGTTCCTTCCCCTAATTTGGTGCTTCGCCCCCCCAGTTTTGGGGTTCCCCCTCCATTTTGGGGATTCCCGCCCAATTCCAAGCCCCCCACAATTTTGGGGTCCCCCACCATCTTTTTTTGGCCTGCCACCCTAATATTAAGGTTCTTTCCACCAATGTTGGGGTTCTCACCACATTTTTGAGGTTCCTTCCCTTAATTTGGGGCTTCACCCCCTGAGATCAGGGGCTTTAACCCCAATTTTCGGGGTCCCCACCAATTTTGGGGATTCCTCCCCAGTTCTGGGGGGGTCCACATTCAATTCTGGAATTTCACACTTCCATTTAGGTGTTCTTCCCCGCAGTTATGGGGGTTCCTCCCCTAATTTGGGGAGACGCGACCAATTTTTGGGGTGCCCCCCAATTTTAGAGTCCCCCACCCACCTTTTTTGGGTTTCCCCCTAATATTAAAAGTTCTTCTGCCCAACTTTGGGGGGCCCCACAATTTTGGAGGTTCCTTCCCCTAACTTGGGGCTTCAACCCTTCAAGTTTGGGGGCGCTCCTACCCTCTTATTTTGGCCTTCTGCCCTAATATTAGGCCTAACCCCTAAGAGCCCTGACCCCTAACCCTACAACGCCCACGGATCTAACCCTAACTCCTACCCCAAAAATACCTAGAAACCCTAACCCTAAAAACTCTTACAGGCCTAACCCGATAAAATTTACCACACTAAAGCCCTGAAGACCTACGCCTAAAACCCCTAACCCTAAAAATTAAGACCCTCTAAACCCTAACCCAAAAAAATAAGACTATAACGGCTCTAACCCTGGAGACCCTATCAACACTAAAACCCCCCAAAACTTTAAAACCTTAACACACTAACCCCCAAACCCTAACCCTTATAACTCCAACCCTAACAACCTTAAAATCCTAACCCTAAACCCTGGAAACCCTAACCCTGAAACCCAACCCTAGTGCCTTAGCCCTGAAACCTTAACACCCTAACACCTTATTAGAAACACTCTGTAACCAATACCATAGGCTCAGGCAAGTATCTCAGTGAGGTAGCATTTTTATTCACTATTGCAATGGCAGGCGTCCCACAAGCCACCTACTAGTTCCATAACACAGTTTATATATTTTTTTTTTTCCTCTCGGTGACCAGGACCCTCCCCAGTTTCCCCATTGACTGGGTAATCCATGTTCACAATCTATCCAGTGCTTCACAGAAAATACACAGCTGCTGGCCTGTTACTAGTCAATTTTATTTTTTTCTTGACTGTTTTCCTCTTTGAGGTGGTAATGTTTCTTACACCGTGATTTCCACCCAATTGCTCTAAGGATTCTGGTTGTCTGCATTTTACAAGGTTGTCTGTTAAGCTTTCTTATCACTGCAAGCATATATCAATACCACCTTCCCTCCCTCTAAACGATGTAACTCTGTGCAAAAACATTTTTATTCCCACAACCTTGATCCCCTTACCCTAAAATCCTTATTCTCTTTAACCCTAACA
This sequence comes from Anser anser, assembly GCF_964211835.1. Taxonomy (NCBI): domain Eukaryota; kingdom Metazoa; phylum Chordata; class Aves; order Anseriformes; family Anatidae; genus Anser; species Anser anser. Next base: position 7,534 of record NW_028153745.1, read on the forward strand.
ACTCTAACCACAACCCTAACCCTTCATATCAACCCCCCGACGCTAATGACACTGACTAATGATCCAAACCCCAAACCCCAGGCAACCAACAAAGAAACAGACACAAAGCTGAAAACTACAAAAAAGGCAAAACCCTGGATACAGACCCCAAATCACAAACACGCTACCAAAATGCTACAGAAAAGCCCCAGACGCAGGCCCCAAGCACTACAGCTAGGCCCCAGAAGCTCTAGACACATCCCAAAGCCAAAATGCAATCCCCAAACACTACAGAAAAGCCCCCAAACACCAGACACAGGCTGCAGAAGTCTACAAGCAGGCCCCAGCCACACCCGGATGCAGACCCCAACTGTCCACAAGCAGCTCCCAACCCACCCCCCCCATGAACTGGACCCCCCACCACCACCACCCAGATGCATGCCCCAGGCCTCAGCCCCAGCCCCCACACCCCAGACTCAGGCCCCAAAGGTGTACAACCAGCTCCCAACTGCCCCCATCAAAGGGAGGCCCCAAAGCCTGCCAGAGGGCCCTAGAGTGTACAAGCAGCTCCCAACCCCCCCCGGCACAGGCCCCAACCCCCCCCAGACACAGGCCCCAAAGGTCTACAAGCAACTCCCCATCCTCCCCAGAGGCACGCCCCAAAGGTGTACAAACAGCCCCAACCCCCCAAGACCCAGACCCCTACAGCGTAGAAGCAGCTCCCCCCACCCCCCCAAGGCATATGCCCCAACCCCTCCCCCAAGGCAGGCCCTAACAGTGTACAAGCAGCTCCCACCCCCCCCAGACGCAGGCCCAAAGGTGTACAAGCAGGCCCCTACAGTATACAAGCAGCTCACAACCACCCCCCCAAAGGCAGGACCCAACCCCTCCAGATGCAAGCCCGAAAGGTTAAAACCAGCTCCAACCCCCCCCCCCCCGCCCCACCCCACGCAGACGCAGGCCCCAAAGGTGTACAAGCAGTTCCCAACCCCTCCAAGGCAGGCCCCAAAAGTGTACAGGCAGGCCCCTACAGTATACATGAAGCTCCCAACCCCCTCTCAGAGGAATGCCTAAAAAAGTATACAAGCAGCTCCTAACACCCCCCCCCCCCCCAAAAGAGGCAGTCCCCAAAGGTGTACAAGCAGGCCCTCAAATCCCTTAGGTATACAAGCAGGCCCTTCAAATCCTTTAGCCCCTGCGCCAGCTTTATTGGCGAGCAGCGAGGCTGGGGGGGGAGGGGGGCAAGACAGCCTTAAATAAAATACAAATATAAAAAGTGTTATAAATGGCTGTTATAAATCCAAATAGGATTACAATCAAAGTTTACAATTTATTAAACGAATAGAGGCAAGCAAGCAGCGCTGGGTGCGCCGGGAGTCTCTGCTCCCCCAGGACGCACACCTGTTACGTAAGGCGGCTGGTTTTGATGCTCCCAGGCTAATACATATTCATTACTACTTCGAGAAGAGGCAGGGTTATTAGAATTGGTTTCCGGAATCCGAAACCCCTCCCAGGGGCGCCTGCGTATCAGTCTCTGGTGGTCTCTCGGGGCTTGCTCGGGCTGAATGCTGGTTGTCTTCCTCCCAGGCTTTTGTCCTTCAATTGTCCTTCATCCCCCCCTTCCTCCTCGTTTGGGAGCCTCTGCGCCGGATTTCAGAAACTCTAGCAACATCCCCTGCAGTAGTCAGCACTTTTCCCTAAAAACCCCTTTGTTCTCTTATCACCTAGACCCGGGCCTCGATGTTAACCCTTCAAATCCCTTAGTGACACGAATTGCTGGACCATTCCTTACAAAAGGAAGGATAAAATATGTAGAGGAGCAATGGCACACGCGAAAGCCCAGCGCCGCGGGCAGAGGCAGCGAAGGTTGACGGCAGAACAGTGCTCGGTTTGAACACAGAGAGGGAAAGCGAGGGGAAGGTGGCCGAAGCCGGCCGCAGTCTCTGAGCTCTCCTCCTCCTGATTGTTTTCTCTCAAAGCCATTTCTGTCTGTGTGCGGGCACCCGGAGCCGGCAGAAGTCCCCGTGAAGTCCTTCGGCAGGACGGAGGGCTGCGTGGGCTCCAGTGAGAGAGGGAGTTAGGAGAATCTTATCAAGTAGAGATAGAGCGCTGACGGCATTAAACTAGGATGCTACTAATTGTCTTTGCTAACTATGGTGCATTGTGCCAATTAACTAAAGCAAGAAGCCTTGGGCCCCTTACCCAGGTCAGTCTCCTAATAAGAGAGCGAGCCTATCTTAAGAAACTGGGAGAAACTGGTCCTGCAGATGGACAAGAGCCAAGGAGCAACTGAGTCTGTGCAAAGACAAGAGGTCAACTAGCGGTGACGAGGAAGAGTCATCAATCTTCATGCCCACGACCTCCCGTGCTGCCCAGCGCTGAATAAACATACCTACTTTACAATCTCACTGATTGTGGAGTCCCTTTTCCGCAAGTCGCCAGCAGCGGTTTCTTCCACAGAGGTTTTCCCAGAGCCGCTTCAAAGCTTCCCTCGCGGAGCTGGGGCGTCGCAGGGGGTCGTCAAAGCACGCACGCGCACACACACACACACACACACACACACAGGCGTTGTTGTCCAAACAGAAAGTATTTACAACAAATTCGACAAGCGGTTTTCCTCTGCCAGCAGCAAATGCCTGAGGGCCCCTACAGCTTCAGAAATCATAGCACAAAGAGCCTAAAGTTCCTCTAAAATTTAGGGAAATAATTCAAAATAGATCTGCTAGGGGAAAACGATCACTGGCGGCAGGGTACACAATACACGCGAGCCTCAGCTCTCCTCCGCAGAGTCAGTGCCCACGCCCAAGTGCGACGCTGATGGCACCCGAACATTTGCTGTAGCAGGCAGCAGAGCCAGCAGCTCAGGGGAGCAATTTTAAAAACCAGGAGGCACTTAAACCAACCCTTAATTGACCCAGTTACTGCAGGAGAGTCCCGACTACTCGCCCTGGAGTCCTACTGTCACCAGCAAAAAGCACCAACCAAAGCTTGGGGGAACTTTGGTACAGCACAAGAGAAGGGAGTGGGGGTAGCGTAGCCGTATCGCAGAGCTGCTGCTTTTCACACCATTTTATCATCCCTGATAATTGAAAGTAAGGCCGGGTGGGCTGACCCCAGCACCACCACTCCTGGCAGCATGTTTGGTCCACAACGCTAGAATAATTATTCTGCTCCCTCCCGCCCCTACAGCTTCATCATCTGAAAAGATTACAGTCAAAACAATGGCATACACAAATAAAAGTCAAGAGTTGACATAGTAACTCCGGGATTTGGGTATCAACTGTCCGAGAAATCAGAACACCCAGGCTTCACAATGTGCCCAACATCGAGCTGTGCCAAGGGGGGGCGGAAGGAAGAAGCTTTCCGTTTAAGCCTTCAGAGCATCGCTCCATCACTACGTCAATTCACAGCCACCACAGCGTGCCGATGGACATCTTTCTGTGCCAAAAGAAACAAGTGCTTTGTCCTCTTGATATCAAAGGTAGCCACCTATAGTTACGGAACCATGCACAAGACCTTAACTCTGACCAGCAGGGAAACTTAGGACAACTGAGTGCAGATCCTGCCAATTTCTACCAGTTCCAACTGTGCTTTAAGTCTCATTGCAAAGCCTCAGTTAGAAAAAGGATCACCTCGGGGTATCCAACAAGAAGAAGAGTTGTTTTTTTTTTGTTTTTTTTTTTTTTTTAATATACCATAGGACTATGCAGTTCAATCATCAATCATCTTGGAAAGCTCAAGGAGGAGGTCATCCTCATCCTTCCCTGGGTCCAAGTCGAGCTCGGCTTCCAGTATGCCGTCTGAGAGTTCCCAAAGTAGCGTCTCTAAATCCTCGTCTACAGATACGGGCGCGTTGCCTGTGGAACTCAGCCGGCGTGTCCTTGCTTCTTCTAGCTGGGAAGAAGCTGAAGTCGAGCTTGAGAACTCCATTGGCTCCACAGATTCTGCCTGGCTTCCAAGATGTGCTTCAGGTCTTGGCAGAGCAAGGAAGAGAACAATCAGTATATGCCATTTCTTAACGGGAAATCCCTTTTCTGCAAACCGGCTTTTAAAACCGTAGCCAACCCCTCCTGCACTTCAATCTTACCCAGGGATTGTTATTCAATTAACCCAGGGCGACATTTAGAGCCCAATATATTAGCAGGTACATTTTTCAGTTTGGGGGTTTCTCTGTGAAGCCAGAGCACCTGGAATCTAGCAAAGATGGTTCAATTGTTGTAGCAAGAGGCACTTTGCCACCTTGCTTAATTTTCCTGTAAAAATGTTAAGAAGTCTCCATCTGCAAATATCTGTTTGCTAAGTTAGTCATTTTTCCCACGGCACACTCAGCAGAGTTTGCTCCCCACTACAGGAAGCTGATCTGCAGCCATCACTTCCCTCTGCTCTCCCTGCACTCTTGTCACCTGGTATGTTTGTTCGGGTGGCATTCTTGAGGACCAAAAGGCAGAGGACACTACTCATCATTTATCACCTCACGAGGAAGTAGGAGAACTTCACCTCATCCTCATTTAGGTATTCAGACAGAGCAAGAAGTCACTGGAAAGCTGTACCGACTTGCAGCATTTAAAGAAAGTAAGTCTAATTAAGCATTCCTGCTAGCTGCTAGAAAGTCATTTCACGTGACTTATTCCTCTGATGGATTTGGGCTTTAATTATCTCAGAACCCTCCTTTTTTCCCCACGTGTGACAGAACTTATGTTTCACTGGGGATATACACCGATTGAGAAAAAGAACAAGTTGTGGTCATCACCTGTTTTGGGGATTTTCTTCAAGTCTGGTGGCTGGGACGTGCTCCAGCGTGGCTGGAACAGCCTAGAAAGCAGCAAAACAGCATTTAGGACTCATGGGTAAAAGATTCCTTACTAGCTTTTTCCTCCATGCTGCTTCTCCTCTGGCATTGCGGAGCCTTAGCCAAAATACAAAACCAAGGTGCTCCTGAAGAAAGTTAATATTCACTTGGAGGTTACTAATGATCTTGTGTCTTTTAAGAACACAGCATTAATGGACAAAATCCTCCACACCAGAGAAATCACAGAATCACAGAGGACTAAGTAAATAGTGCCATTAATCTAATAAATATGGAAGGGTACTACAAGAATTCTGTAGGCAGCTACTGGATTTAAAAGGAAACAGAAAGCCTGTAGAACTTTTGAGTTTTCCATCTTTTCTCCTAGAGGAGGGTGTAAATTTTACAAGGGATCCATTTCTGCATTAGCCCCTGTCCTTACCATAGCTGCTTTTTTGGCTGGAGGTCCCATTGTGTCAGCGTCAGAGGCAGTCCGTGGCTTCACAGCTGCTACAGCAGAGGGAAAACTGCCAGGTGCCTTACGTTTCAGTGCCTTCTTCTTGGGGGAAGCGACTTTCCCATCCCAAGGCTTCGCAAACATGTTAAAGTTGGCTAGAGTAAAAGGAAGAGAGAACTGATACAGTCTTGCTCTGCCTCATGAAAAATCCACGTTCTCTTCCTCATTTCCACGGCCCGTCTACACAGTTAACTGTATTTGGCCAGCAGAATTACACTGCCATTGCCTGGATTCTCAGCAATATCTTCCACATAGTAAACTCCGTCTACCAACAATCCATACAAAGGAACAAAGGAACTGAATAGCTACAGTAAATCATAATCCAGGACGAGGGAAACTCAGACACAGAGCGATCCCAAGTGCAAGCAATACTCTAAGACGTTGTATGAAGTCTAGTAAGATTCACAAATGTTGACAGCTTTTGTATTTAAAGTCTTGCTCCCTCTAGGAAAGGAAAAGCAGCAGGTATAGTAAGACAAGAGAGTGTATGCAACTGTTGTACCAGCTTCCTCTCCCCTGCAGTGATGTCCCACAAAATCTATTAAGTTGTTCTACAAAATCCAAATTTGTAGAGTCATATTCTAGTCTCCCATTCCTGACCTAACATCTGGCTGGCAGGAGAAGAAACGAAAGAAAGCTGGGTACTTGTTTTCTTTGTGTGTTTATTTCCTCGTGTCCCATGAGACAGAGAGAAAGGCTACAATGTGCAGTGCATGCAGCCTTTAAGCCCTCCTTATCTCCCTCACACAATCTCATTTTACAAAGTTGATATAATCTTAACAACGAGGCCTTTGATCCTCTGTCATTTTTGACAGAAACTGGCCCCCCACATTAAGACGCTGAAGCATGCTTTACAAACACATACACGTGTCAAGTTAAGCAACACATGCCAAAGAGGAAGGTGAACTTGAACTCAACGCAGGGAGGACTTCATACCATAAACAGATGGCAGAAAAAAACAGAATACCAAAATTAGACTAAAAAGCCCCTCAATGTGTTAATTTTCTAGTGGGAAATACAGAATACCATCACGTAATTAACGAAAACAGACATGGTTGCATGTTCTGGCCCTTCTTTGCCTTTGAACTTTGCAGCCTTAAACTCTTTTATCCTCTGCATTGAAGGAAAAAGCAAAGCAGATCCTGAGCAAACGGAACTTGCTCAATATGGGAAGCACCTCACCGGGGCAGGTATTAAAGCATCTTATTACCTGATAGCTTTGTGTTCCATAACGATTTCTGCCCGGCTGGGGCAGGTCCAGGTTGTGCTGGGGGAGCTGGCACATTTTCTCCACTCTGCTGCATCCGCAGAGCTTTCTCGCGCTTTATTTCTTCCAGGGTTTTAACACGCACTTCTCCTTCTGGCTTGGCTTTACCTGCCGGCTCCTTCGACTGCACTTTGCTGGGCCCGGAAAGAGTGAGCACGCTCTGCTTCTTGGGCTCACCCTCAATTTTTGCCCCTGCGCTGGGATCTTTGGTTTTACCATGCCATTCAGCCTGGGCTTTGGCTTGACATTCTCGTCTCTGAAGAGCTCTCTCACGACGGATTTCCTCCAGTGTTTTCACATGGACCTCTCCCTTTGGCTTAGCAGCCTTCCCTGTCATCATCAAGAAATGAGAAGCGCCAACATTTAAAGAGAGTCCAACAATAGTTTAAGTCTCCAAAATTTGTCACAGTACTAAGGAAAACTAAGCCTGAGCGTTCCCAATAACGCATCTTAGGACAATAGCCTAACATTCTCCTCCTCCTCTGAGCCACTTGTTGTATTTTGAAGACCAGCCCTATCCAGAGAGAGTTGCTACACAGAAATGCTAGTTTACTTGATTACTTTTTCAGACTGCATTTCAAATTCCTGCTCCCGGCAGTGGCTCTATTCTAATTGTATATGATGGTTCACAGAAGCAGCTTAAAACCTTGACAAGGCACAAGCGGAAAATAAACACACACCTAGAGCCAGATTTCTGATAGTGGCTGTCAGAAGAGCTTCAGCACTCGAGCAAGAGGAATCAGTTCTTTGTTTTCATTTGAATTCCTTTTTAGGGCTGTATGAAAACGGTCTAAGTTCACGGAAAGGAAGAAGGAGAAAGTATATTTAATAGCCAGTTGTTACCTTTCGCAGTACTAGTCCGTTGAGAAGGTAATCCTAGCCTCTCCTTCACAGACTTGGGAACTTGAACTGCAAAACAGAAAAAGACCAAATTAGGGAGGCTGCATAAACGTCAACTTTGTGTTCACATTCAAAAACAAGGCAGGAAAGGTAACTTTGAATCCCGGTGATTAAGACCTCAGCCAACATGCAAAAAGAAACATCGCAGGAAAAGGACAAACAGAAAGCCTAACTACAAAACCCGTGAATCACATCCAGATGCCTGTTTAGTAGCTGTACCTCTCTTTGGTGCTTTGTCAGCATTTCCCGGAACCTCCACCTTCTTCCCCAGCCTTTCAGCAAGGCTGCGCTTCACCGGAAGGGCGCTTACATCAGCTTCAGACAGAGAAAACAAGGAATATTTTAAGAACATTTCTTTGCAGGAAGATTTGAGAACAGTCAACCACAAGCTTCTATTTTTCAAGCATATTTTCATAAAATTGCCTTTCAGCTGCTAAATGGTTTTTTTGCCATTTCTGCAGTCAACACAGATCTCCACTGCAACGCATTTTCCTCTCATACGTCAAAAATACTCTTCAATGCAGTCATATAGAGAAGGCGGCACCTAAATAACAGCTCATAAAAAGTTCTTACCCACGGAGGCTTTCCGTTTTCCTTGTTTCTCAGCAAGATCTAGTCGAACCACAGGTTCCTCCCCTAAAACAAAAGTAAAATTTTTCTATTTCATAGAAACCAGTAGCCAATAGAAATAGTATACTGTTAGCCCATGTCCAAAAAAAACCCAGCAAGGCACTGTTTTGACAGCTAAACCACACAAACTCATATTTCAACTATAATTAACTTAGAAAAAGTATCCATAGTCTCAGTGTTTGCCTCAAATTCCAGCTGAATGTAGTCGAGAATGAATCTGAGTCTGCTTGACAGCTATACTTTGTGCAGAACAGAGCTGCATAAGCAAGCAGAATATTATTAGGTACAAATGCTGAGAAATATTCCTTTCTAAGGTGAATGTCTATGGGTAGAAGTACTTCTTCACTTCTTTCCCTTTCAAAGGAATTTGCACAACTCTAAACAATATAATTTATACACAGACTCCTATCGCACTACTGTCCACACGTGCCACTGTCAGCCTCTTTAAAGCTTCAGAAATTGCTTCTTACATAGCACTGTCCTCTAGAGCTCTTTCTTCTCGTTACTCTCCTGTTTTTCAGTTATCCCCCTATTTGCATACTGACACATTTTTTTCTTTCTCCTGCTACTGCACTTAACCTGAGCACCAAAGCTTTCCAGTACAACCAGGGACTTTCAGCATAAAAGCATGTTTTGAACAGAAGGCGGCAGCACCAGGAGGCTAACAGGGGTGAATTGCCTTCCTTCTTGCTTAACCTTCCAGTTTAGGAGTAATGAAATCAAAACAAAAGCATGAATTATTACCTTCCTCTGTAGACAGTGTCACAGTTCTCACCACTGTCCGGACATTTTCCTTTTCCGGAGCAGGAAAAATCATAGAATCGACGGGAGGAAGAGAAGATCTTGAAGGACCTTCTGCTCAGAGCAAGCAAAACATAAGGAAGTTTACCAAACAGAAAAAACTATCACGAAGAACAAAAAACTTTAATTATTCATTACTGTCAAACATACAGTGACCAGAGCATGCAAATAAGAGAGGTGACTAGTTTGCCTCTGGTTGCCCTTGGAATTCCCATCTAGAATACCAGCTGGCTGAGAATCAGGTTGCTCGATGCCCCCAGCTAAACATGGAAGTCTATCCCTCAAGCAGCTCCCAGCCACCATCACCTGCCATTCTGAAGCCAATCAAATTTCACTTCTTTGGCAAAATAGTTGGATTCACCAAAGCATAGCCAGCTACCCGGTATTACTGGAAGAGGTTTTTTTTGAAAGAAAAATCATCACACAGGATGAAGGTGAACCGGGTAAGGAAGCAGGGAATATTAACTCACCACCGTGTCTCTTAGTTTTTTCCTTCATTTTCTGCAATTTGATTTCTTCAAGTGTTTTTATTCCAAAATTCAGACCGTCCTCTGAAAACAGAAAACAGTTAATGAGACTAAGGCTTAGAGGCACTCACTGAGGACCACAGATCCTCAGGCTTCTTAGTGCTCAGGAACTTTCAGAAGTATTTAGAATAAAGCCTGTCAACACTCCTCACAAGTGAAACAACCATAGAATCAATGGCATTTTGCCCCTCCTTTCACCCTTCAGGGTAAAAACTGTAGTTTTAATTTTAATCCATTTACGTGATATTAGATCCCTCTATCGTTAGATATGGCTTTCAACAGTGGTTGCCAGGCTGCACGTGCAGCCATTTAAACTCCATGCTGTGACCCTGTTTTGTTCTCCAAAAGGAAAGAAAAGCAGTTCAACTTTCTGACCCAATGGGCACATGATGGTATCAGGGAGAAATGAGATCATGGAAATAACCGAGTCCATTCAGCACCCCTACATTCTGTTGTGTTTTTACGCCACATTGCTTTTGAGTTAATTGTCAAGTTATCCTGCCGATTTATCCTACTACAGGTGCTGGAATACCTTGTTTAGCAGTAGTAGCACTGGCTTTCCCAGTGGAAATCATCCGTAATCCATTTTGGCCTTCCTCAGCTGGTTGCTGGACGGGAGTTTTAGTTTCTTCTCCTTCCGCAGAAAGCTGGTCTGAAGGGGAAAAATCTATTCAGTTATGCATAGGCCAGATTGTTCGTGATTATGTAGCTCATGCAATGACACTTCAGTCCATGGTTCCTATAAAAAAGTTGGTTTTTTTTTGTTTTTTTTTTTTTTTTAATACAGCTACACTGACCTGATGAACTCGTAAGTAGACTACCCTAGGACAAAACATCTAGGACTCTAGATTCTCTCTGCAGCTTTAACTACTACACGACATATTACTCTTCAGACAAAAAAAAAGGAATTTCCTTCCTAGTTTCACATAGAGCTTTACACAACAGACCAGCTAAAGCCAAGAGTGGTTCTAAGCTTTCCTCCAACATTTCAGGTTCTGTCCGCTGACTGCCAGACAAAGCCACCAGTGACCTGAGCGGACTGCCTGCCCTATCGCTAGTCAGACCTCAGGTCATCTGTGATTTATACATTCATTTACAGCACAAATTCCTTCCAAGAACCAAAGACTTACACAATCATTTACAGCACAAATTCCTTCCAGGAACCAAACCATGCTCACCATCATCATCTTCATCATCATCTGCAGCATTGATTACAACTGGAGGGTGTGTAGGGCTTGGGACATTTTCCGAGTTTTCCACTTTCATCACCCGCCTTAGCTATGGAGAGGGATTGGACTGGACAGAAAGTTTGTTTTGCTGCAGTGACATCTGAGCCACTTTCAAATCATCGTCCGCGGACTCAGGCGGACTTGGCAGTGTAGCTAGAGGAAGAGGAGGATCATCAGTAATATGGCAGTTTAAAACTTTGACCACAATGCACGAAGATGGTAGCTAAGGCAGATAACCTGCACAGGCAATGAATGCAGCATCTCCTTTTGCCCATCCCGCCACTGTTTACACCGTGAACAATGACTTGCCTTCAAACAACAACACATCTCCCTGCCACCCAGCAGAAGACGAAACAACAGAAAGCAAACTGCAAGGCAAATATCACACAAAGCAGAGAGAAGCTGAGCATGAAAGCAGAAAACAAATACCAGCAGTACAGCAGCAGTACACTCGGTTTAGCTGACCACCTAGGACTGCAGACCTTTTCCTGCACTCACAAATGAACGGTTACCTGATGTCTCCTACACTATTGGCACCCACTAAGTAATATGCAAAATTAATTCTTCAATACTTAAAGAAAAAGGACCTAAACTCACTCTTGCTTGGTGGTAAGAAGACGCCATCGATGTAACGTCCCTTTGCGTGATGAAAAGCACAGTTGGCTTTCTGACAGCCTACTGGCTGCTTCTGCCAGTAGCAGGGAATCTCAGCGCGCTTTTTCTGAAGACAGAAAGAAAGACAAGCTCGTGATAACATGCACCTAAGGTTTGCAAAGAGATGCACAGTTCCAGGTCACGACAGCGATAGGGCTGTCACAATACAGTGCTGAAACATCATTCCAAAGGTCAGTTTATCACGGAAGTATAGTATTTCCGGGCATATTCACAAAGTTTGCAGAAGCTGTAACCACTATGCACGTTTAGCCTTGTCATCATTCAGTTTGAGAAGACAGGCACTCTCAGACATCAGTTTAGGGTGGGTTAAACTAATACACCCAGGATTATACTAGGATTATTCAGAGGGAAAAAGAACATCTTAAATTGCCTACGTTAACTCTATCCAGAACTACTTCTCGGAGACTTCGTTCTTCTGCACCTTTAACTTTCCCCACTGCTTCCTAGCCCAGGCAGCTAGAACAGCATTATCTGAAGGACTCCGGGACACAAGAGACCTGATAGATCATTATCAAGCCTGCTCTCAGGAGGCTAGTACAGCCTGTTTATTACCCCCCTGCTCCAGCAGCTTTTAGCAGTCTAGTTAGCGGTTATTCTGCATCTGTTGAGAAAATACTGTCGGCGTCTAATAAAAGAAAATCTTGCTAAGACATACCTAAGGCATTGATTTTATTTCCCTCTCCTTCCTCCCACCCCCTCCCCTGCTAACAGAAACCAGTGTAATTCCAAAGCAAAGGACTCTGTCCTGCAAAAGCACAATCAGCACACCTACAGCACTGAAAAATGCTTTTGTTGATTTATTTTGAGAACACATCTTTAGGCACTCACATCGATTTCCATGTGTCTGAATCGGCAGACATTCCTGAAACAACGACCCTCCTGCCACAGCGTGCAGACTGTCTCGTTCCCCAGAGCAGCTTCACAGTGGCGGAAGGAACAGTTGTCTCCCTGTAACCAAAAGGAAACCAACAAGGAAAATATAGTACAGCCTCAAAAACGTCCATGCTACTGCCTCAGGTTGCTACGATTGAATTCAGAATCTATCTGGTTATCACGTTAACCAAAGACCAGTGTGCCTCCTCCTCCTACTCTACCCCTTCCTGAAAAAAATGAAAAAAAAAAAAAAAAAAAAAAAACAAAAAAACAAAGCAAAGCAAAGCAAAAGAAACCCAGCCATACCTTGGTACAGGTAGAATAGAAATAGAAGTAGCAATCGTCTCCTTGTTTAGACATGCCGACAAGTTCTGATAACAAGCTCGGGTTCTCTCCACAGGGACTTCCTCTGCTCTTGGAGAGAGCTGTCTTCACCCTTGCTTGGGCTGAAAGTCTTCCACTGGCTTGTGATCAGTGAAATCTTCTTTTTAAAAGTAACCCTAAACAAAGTACCAACAAGTGAAAAATAATGAGTAACAAGCATTTTTCCAGCTTTCTTCTGTTCATCAAATTAGTCTCTTGAGGAGAGCAATGCCTTGAAATCAGCTGTTACGGGAACTAACACAATATTAAACTAAAGTTCTGTAAAGCTGCCAGGAGCTTTGTCAGCAAGTGTTCTCTTCCACGTCCTCAATAATATGCCTTGGAGCACATCCGGAAGCCTGAAAAGGGAGTCACTTCTTCAAAAACCACCTGATCATACATGCAAGGCAATGATCAACTATGGCTACGAGTAACTTCTACAGAACGCAGTATGACGCATTAAATAGCACGTTCCAGTCACTGTGGGTCTTCGAGTTCACCTACCTGGACAACCTCAGCAAAGTTATCGATCTTCAAAGACTTCCAGTTAACTTCTCCTGGAGGCCGAACCAACACTGAATCCGTGAATTAATGATAAAGGGGTAGGAAGAATTTGCCTCCTCACTTTGCCAAGGGAGCCTCTCATCCACAATTCAAACATAGGATGTGCTTTTAAACAGCTTATAACTAATGGAGGAAGCAAGTCCATCTGAACACTCTCTCAGACTGGAGACAGCCAGGGTTAGTTAGCTCTTCAAAAAATAAAAACCAAAAAAAAAAACACCACAAAACAAAACAAAAACAAAAAAACCCAGTGCATTTAGAGATGAACTCGTGATTCAAAGTGGCTGCAAAAATGAGGCTCCATCTTCCACAGCCAGAAAATTTGACTTTTTTTTTTTTTTTTTTAATTCAAAATTCAGTATGTTCCAATCTCTGGTCTTCAAGATTTCTTCACCTATTAAGAAAACACTAAAACCTTTCCCCGTCTTTATTACCTGTACAGCAAAAAACACACCAGTGCACAGAAATACACAAATGTGCATACGCATACACACATATGTGTTTAGACACACACACGAGGAGTGAGTGATAGAAAGTTAGCGAGAGCGACAGTGGAAATCAGAAGTTTTGCCTTTTTGACACAGAGAGCGCGTAAAAACTCTCTCATTTTGAGGGAACTAGAAAAAAATGGAGGATCTACCAAATATTTTGATGAGTATGCCTTCGAGGCCAATGCTTTATACCATGAGTGATCTGGGGGCCAGCACACAAATATGCATACATATGTATCACACAGTATCACGGATTTCTAGGTTGGAAGAGACCTCAAGATCATCGAGTCCAACCTCCGACCTAACACTAAGTACTCCACTAAACCATATCGCTAAGCTCTACATCTAAACGTCTTTTAAAGACCTCCAGGGATGGTGACTCCACCACCTCCCTGGGCAGCCCGTTCCAATGCTTAATAACCCTTTCGGTAAAGAAGTACTTCCTAACATCCAACCTAAAACTCCCCTGTCGCAACTTTCGCCCATTCCCCCTCGTCCTGTCACCAGGCACGTAGGAGAACAGACCAACCCCCACCTCTTTACAGCCTCCTTTAAGGTAACTGTAGAGAGCGATAAGGTCGCCCCTGAGCCTCCTCTTCTCCAGGCTGAACAAGCCCAGCTCCCTCAGCCGCTCCTCGTAAGACTTGTTCTCCAGACCCCTCACCAGCTTGGTCGCCCTTCTCTGGACTCGCTCGAGCACGTCCATGTCCTTCCTGTAGCGAGGGGCCCAAAACTGAACACAGTACTCAAGGTGCGGCCTCACCAGAGCCGAGTACAGGGGGACAATCACTTCCCTAGACCTGCTGGCCACACTGCTTCTTATACAGGCCAGGATGCTGTTGGCCTTCTTGGCCACCTGGGCACACTGCTGGCTCATATTCAGCCGACTGTCAACCAACACTCCCAGGTCCTTCTCGGCCAGGCAGCTTTCCAGCCACTCATCTCCCAGCCTGTAGCTCTGCTTGGGGTTGTTGCGCCCCAGGTGCAGGACCCGGCACTTGGCCTTGTTGATCTTCATACAGTTGACCTCAGCCCATCGCTCCAGCCTATCCAGATCAAATATGTACATGCATACAGGATAAACATATCTATACACACAAGCGTGCACAGTATATGTCGTATGGTATCCATATCGAGAACAACTCGTAGCCCTGATCAGACACGTAGAGTTGCAATCAATTAACAGCAGGAAGACAGCAGATCAAGGATACAGCAAGCTTTGAGAGGCAGGGCAATGCTCACTTTGCCAGTGGCATGGCTGCATGATACCAAGAATTTTGAATTAGTTTGATTTTTTGGAAGCAATTTGTTTTCTTTCTGCGCTGTAGCAAATACCACAGGTTTGCCATCACGTGCTGTTCCCTAATCCATATATCCATCATCATCCATTGCTGCAAGATCATGAAAGGTTAGAAAAGATGACTTAGGTCCAATTTAACAGCCAATGATTTTTCAATGACCAGAGCTGCAACAGATTTTATTTAGCCACAAGCAGGTTTTTTTTTTCTGATGTGAAGTCAGATATTTTGATTTTTTTTTTAAGACACTAAATGTCATAAAACCTGCAACCAGACCAGATAAAGTTCAAATTAGAGTGATTCTGAAGCCTTTCATTAAAATGCTGCACATTTCTGTGCAAATTATTTCTGACTCTTCTGGACAAAAGCGGATGAAATAGTTCTTACAAATTAATAATAAAAGGTTGGAACCTTTTACTCACACAAACACTAGTGAATTTTCCAGGAAGTATTATTTTGGCAGGGAATTTTCCCAAATCTAAAGTAAAGAGGGGAAAAGTTGGGTTCCCGTATTAGTTGTTGGTTTTGACTGCTTGACAAAGGGAATAAAAACAGTAGTTAAGTGCAAGGTTTCCTTCTCTTCTTTAGTATTGAGAGGAATCGTCACTTCTGACCTTTAGCACCTTCAGAAACACACTTAGTGCCATGCAGATTCCTCTGCATCTACTTCTAAAAATTACTGGTGCTCCTTAGCATGGAAGTTGGACTTGAAATCTTTCCCAGACTGAGCTCTTTTGAATGCCCAAGGAGCTCATCATTTTGCTTGTTGCCTTCCATTTTCCTGAACAGACCCAGAACGCTGTTCAGGATATGAATGGATCTGGTCTAAGGAATGGGAAGAAAGCAAAAACCAAGGATACCTCACAGCCCTAAATGCCATAAAAAGCAGTCTCATTTTAAAAAAGATCTCCAAAGCTTTTTTTTTTTTTTTTCTCCTTGTTGTGACCCTGCTTTTTAATCACCCAGCATCAGCCTTGCTGCAAAACAGTCTCCGCTGATTTACCTGCTTGTTAAAGCACCCCACAGGCTGCAAGTGTTGTGTGCTAGGTGTCAAATTATATTTAACGGTGCATAGGTAAACCATTCATCTTCCCATGGTCAAAGCACAGAAGAGCCTCCTGCTAACACAGCTCATCCTTGCTGTAACTGCTTTTAAACCTATTTGTTGGTAAGAAAAGAGCTCAGTACACCACCTTCACAGGGCAAAAATTCACATGGAAGAGCAGAAAAACCCAGAAGTGCTTCCTGAACTTCACGTTACCAACAGCACCATCGGATTTAGATCCTTGCCTGGCATCCAGGATGCACGGCCTGCAAGCACTGCTGCGATGTGGAAGTGCCAAGGCAGGTTTTTGGCCTGCCCTAAAACACTTTTTTTTTTTTTCTTTTACAAACAATACAAAGAGTGTGCCAGGTATGCTGTAATGCCCGTGTGCCAGGTCAATAGAGGATATCCAAACAACAGAGGCGCTTCTCCTAATTTCTGGCGTGAAAACACTTTCACAGCATTCTTTTCACGAAGAAACCCCTCTCTATCTTCTCCAGGACCTGCTGCAGCTGCAGCGGCTGCGCTGGTACCAGCCGCATCTTTGACAAATCTTTTCAACGGTTCTGCTTTACCTCGGCACAGTTGAGGTCACTCCTCTTCCTCTTCCAGCTGAGGAAGCAGCTTGCGGGCTCTGCCACACGGTCGGTGCAGAAGCGAAAGCTGGGAACACAGCAGTCAAACTCTCACTGCTAACGAAGCCACCAGGGCAGAGGGCTGACACAGACCCGCCAGAGGCGAACCGTACCCGCTCTCCCTCCCGGCTGCGAGGCTCGCCACAGCAGCCCCGACCCGAAGCGCTCACAATGCTTTGCTTGGTGATGTCACCGATGAGTCAGAGTCCCCAGATGAGCATCTGCCTTGCCACTCTTTAATGTTGGTGTTGTTTTTTGGTTGGTTGCTTGCTTGCTTTTGAAACTTATGTAGGTTATGGTAAACCTTCAGGTAAACCACAGATCAATGGGGAAGAAGTCCCACACGAGGGAAGGCCGTGCATTTCTTCCAGGCAATGGCGCATTCTTTAACATGCTGCATTCGACAAAGAAGCTCTCTCCATTTTGCGCAGTGGCAACAGGCACGACTGCAACACACGCACGTGTAGGCAGCACCTGCAGGTCCCAAACCGTTAACCAATTTTTAGATAGCACCAATTTTTTATGTAGTTGCTTTCCCTTCATCCATAACCCCTTTTTTCCTTTCTTTATATCGGGTGGCTCTCCTCCATTGTTCTGTCATTTTACTCCCCAGTGTCTGAGCAGGCACTGGGAATCGTTTCCAGAGGAAGGGTACTGCTGAAGCTACAACATTTACTCTCAGGGAAAAGAGAGTATGTGAAAGAATACATACTTCCTTTCTTTTTCCTGTTGTTTTTTTTTTTAAATCTCTGAAATCAACGCTGCGGCCTGGCAGCAAATAACTATGGGAGTAATGATGATTCCTCATCCTCACTGTAACGTTGTAGTTAATGTCATAAAGAAGCAATTTCCCCAGGCAGTGGCCATTTGAGATGGGAAGGGGCAGTAAGAGGAAGTTTTCCTTAGACTAGCTCTTCCCCCAGAACACCTCGCCATCCAGCAACAAATTCAATTCACCTGCTCCGCCTGATCAGTCAAACGCGCGTCCGACTCCAGCACACGTCACAGCGGTGGTTCTGACGTGGTTTGAGAATCACCTATCCGCAGAATATCTCGGGTTTGTACACTCAAATAACGCAGTCTTTTCCAAATAAGGCCCAGAGCTCACACTCCGAGTGCAGCCTAACAGCACCAGAGGGCCGGTAGGCTAAACATTCCCATCCTGGCAACAGGACTGACCCGGGCAACAGTAAGCATCCCTTCTGCACTTTCGTCGTGAACATCAACATAAGGAAACAGAGACCTCCTCGATCCAAGTTTGAAGAAACAAACACAAAGGTCACCCAAGCGGGTTGTTTTCAGCAAACTAACGGAGAAATTAAGGTGACAACCGCGTGCATCCAGAGTTAGTCAGATCCCGAAGGCAGTTCCTTTGGGAAACGCAGGAGCAGCGCGCCAGATGACGGCTACCTTACAGCGCACCCCTCAGAGGCACTGCTACGAAAGGAAGGCAGAAGGTTGGAACTCAAAATAACTCGCAAGGCGCCCGTTAAGGGGGAAGCTTTAATTTCCTGAGCAGAACCTCCCCCCTGAAGGCAGCCCAGGGACTCTTTGCTTCCCTAGGGAGACGGCAGGGACGGGGCAGGGCGGTGGGATGGAGGGACACAGGGCCAGATGGACGGCCAGACGGCCGGATGGATGGACAGACGGACGGCCAGACGGCCCAAAAGGCCTGAGCAAGGGCTGAGGAGCGGGAGGGAAGGGCAGGGCGAGGGGAAGGGGAAGGGCGGCCCTGGGCCTGACAGGGCACCTTGGGCCTAACCCCGGGCAGCAGCTCCCCATCTCACAGGGCCCACGGGGGGCTGCCTGTAACAGGAGATGCGGGCAGGTAAATTTTACAAGCACTGCATCACAAATACCCTGCAACACCTGAACTATTCACTGGGACAGCCTCCTTCCTCACCTCCTGAAAGCTCCAGCTGGCAAACCAAGGACAAAATGAAAGGCAGATGTGGAGGACCTCGTAAGATACTGTTTTGTTCCCTACGTGCCCACTGCTGGTGACACGTAATGCCTCCTGTTCCCAAACGACATCGGCACGTTACATCTTTACTACATGCTGAAAGGAACTCAGCAACTTGAACACAACTTAGAATTACCCATCCCGGCAGCAGGCTGTCCAGCTGAAGCTGCTTTAGCCAATCAAGTGTGTCACGCTGCCCCTCAAAGGTTTCTTGCTGGGAACGTCTGCTGTGACACTCCTGACATATTACTTCTCGGAATGGCAGAACTGCGCTGGGTAGGCCCCACAGCAAGACTCGTATTTCTGTCCTTCCCTTTCAGGAAAGGATCTCCCACCTTGAATTTATTAATTTTCATGATGATGATACACAAATTGAAGTTTTGAAAAACTGAATGCTGATTAACAGATTTCTAGCACAGCCTGTGCATCAAAATTCATTTCTCTCCATTTAGGTAATCTTAGTTTCTGAGTTACAGTTACAGTCAAAATTTTTCTTCTTCGATTTTTTTCTTTTTCTTTTTTTTTTTTTTTTTTTTTGTGATCAGAAAAACGAGGGGACTGGCTGTCCCAAGTCAGCCGGGGAACTTCTCTTTGGTCGATGCATCAAGCAACTCAGCTCTCTTGGGGAAACTTAAATAGAAAAGACAGATCTCCAAACGGATAAAAAAAATAAATCAAATGATAAAAACCCAACCGACACATCTGATACCCCAGCTTATTGAACAGCACAAGGGTTTAATCTACAGGCTCTGTCCAAAGCAGCAAGAAGTGACAGATTTAATCCAAACCAGTTGCCCGCTCTCACTCTCTGATCTGGAGACGTTATTGGACAAGCATGCATAGCAGTAACACTTGTAAACACTGGGTTACTGCACCACAGCCCCAAATCCCTCACGGGCCCACTAAGATACTTTTACTGACTGATCCACAATAAACACTCCCAAAAAGATTCTCAACAAGCTAAACCCTGTTTAGAAAGAATCTGAGGAACCTGTCACTGCAGCAACAAAGGGCTGCAATTGTATGCAAAATCTCCAACACCCTCCTTAGCACCCTGCTAGCTCAAGGACTGTGTGGGGCTTCCGTGCCCTGAACGAGTCCACCCTGGCCACATAACGCAGATGTAATGGTCAAGAAAGCACATAGCGTTATCGAAACTTATCAGATCCACAGCAAAAGGAAAAGCCCACGCTTCTATATTTCTCCTCCTTCTCCATTCACAGAAGGAAGAGACTGAAAACAGGCAGATTTGTGGTTTACATTTACAGTTAATGTGAAAAATGGCTATTTGTGAAATACATCACGTATTGTTTCAAGCTACAAACAACTCGCTCCCACAAAGGAAAGACTTTTGACCTCAGCATGCAACCCCAGTTACAAATAACTTCCTATCTACCAGTGGGCCGCGTTCCCCTGGCACTCAGTCACTCCGCAGCACGGCAGCCACCTTTGTTCTAAGGATGGCAAATTCTACTTAGAAACGCTCTGTAGAAGAGTGATGTTGTCCCCTTTTAACACGATCCAGCCTGCAGCAAAGAGAAGGGAAAGAGGGGATTAGAGAGAGCCCAGAACCTGAGAATAATCTCGTGTTTTCAGAAAGTGTTTTGTGTGGTTGAGCAGGGTTTTGCCCATCATGCAGAGTGCAGGCCGCCTGGTATTACACGTTTCAAAGACCAGAACTGGTCTCAGGCAGGGACAGATTCTCCTTCATCCAGCAAAATCAGCAGCTCAAAAATCATCAGGGACAGAGATGTAGCCAGGAATTGCTCACTGAACTTCAACAGCAAGGCTCGTCACACGGTTGGTACGTCTCAGTGCTGCTACCTAGAAGGCTCACCCGGGCAGGTTTCAGACCGCGCGTCACTCGGGTTGCACAGACACACGACACACCCAGCTGTTTCCTTGATTTTGCCTTGGAGTGAATCTCCTCTGCGTCGTCCAGCGCCAAATTCACGTACTCGTCAAAGCCCTAGAAATCGGCAACAGTGGCAATTAGTTCAGCAACAACACGAACCATCGTCAGCTGTGCTGACCCAGGCTGGACAACGAAGACTAATTGTTAGAGAAGCACGATTTCTTTTTTCCCTTGGGCTAGTTTTTCTTGACAAGAAAAAATAGGATTGTGAATGAGGGAAAACAAACTAACGATGTAACGTGGGGTCGTGCTGACACTCACGATGATGCAGCCTTCTATCCGCACGTTCACTTGCTCAGCCACACCTGGATCCTCGAGCTCTGCAGAACGAAGGAGGAGAGTAAATTGGAACACAAACACCGCGAGCAGTTTTGTTCTCTCTCGTGTGTTCAGAAATACCCGCTAACCATAGCCGCTAGAGCTCCCAAAAACTCCAAGGAGCAACTCTCAGGGGCAGTTTCAATTAACAGTCTGACATTTTAGAGTCTTATATGACTGGGTGAATACTACACGTTTGCTGAAGGACACGTTTCCAGTCACAAGGGAACACTCCTGCACGCCCGGCTGCACGATCCCACTCCCGTTAACACGAGGGGGAAACGCCGGGCTGCGCAGCAGCTCCTTGTACCCACCACCACGCCGCACAGCTCTCCATTCCCCACAAACCTGCCCCGAGCAACGGGTGGGAGCCGAAAACTCAGCGAGGGAGATCCCCGGACCCTCCCCGCTCCCCCCACCCCCTCCAAATCCCCATCCCCATCCCCTCCCCGTCCTCTCCCCGCGCTACTCACGCTCTGCAGGTAGCGGAAGATGAGGTTCTGGGGCACTGCGTGAAGGGCTCAGCACGGGGACAAGAGCTCCAGGCCCGGGACAAGGCCTCAAGACAAGGCCTCAAACCCTGCAACGAGGCCCCAGGGCCCCGGGACAAGGCCTCAAGGTCCGGGCCGAGACCCCTGAGGCCCGGGCCGCCCCCCACCCGCTCCCCCGTCGCTCCCCGGCCGCAGGAAGGCTACGATGGGCTGCACCATCACCGTCTGCACCTTCTGGTCCTGCCCGCGGTACGCCATGGCTGCCGCCGCCTCGCTGCTCCCGCCGCCCCTGCTGGGCCGCCTCCGGAAGCCCCTGAGGCCGGGCGGGAGCGCACAAGGGACGCTGGGATGCTGGAGGAGCGTGGGGGGCCGCTCTAGCAGGCCGGGAGGACTGCGTCTCTATGGTCGCAGGCAGGAGTCCCTGCGCCAGCTTTATTGGTGAGCAGCGAGGCTGGGGGGGGGAGGGGGGCAAGACAGCCTTAAATAAAATACAAATATAAAAAGTGTTATAAATGGCTGTTATAAATCCAAATAGGATTACAATCAAAGTTTACAATTTATTAAACGAATAGAGGCAAGCAAGCAGCGCTGGGTGCGCCGGGAGTCTCTGCTCCCCCAGGACGCACACCTGTTACGTAAGGCGGCTGGTTTTGATGCTCCCAGGCTAATACATATTCATTACTACTTCGAGAAGAGGCAGGGTTATTAGAATTGGTTTCCGGAATCCGAAACCCCTCCCAGGGGCGCCTGCGTATCAGTCTCTGGTGGTCTCTCGGGGCTTGCTCGGGCTGAATGCTGGTTGTCTTCCTCCCAGGCTTTTGTCCTTCAATTGTCCTTCATCTCCCCCTTCCTCCTCGTTTGGGAGCCTCTGCGCCGGATTTCAGAAACTCTAGCAACATCCCCTGCAGTAGTCAGCACTTTTCCCTAAAAACCCCTTTGTTCTCTTATCACCTAGACCCGGGCCTCGATGTTAACCCTTCAAATCCCTTAGTGACACGAATTGCTGGACCATTCCTTACAAAAGGAAGGATAAAATATGTAGAGGAGCAATGGCACACGCGAAAGCCCAGCGCCGCGGGCAGAGGCAGCGAAGGTTGACGGCAGAACAGTGCTCGGTTTGAACACGGAGAGGGAAAGCGAGGGGAAGGTGGCCGAAGCCGGCCGCAGTCTCTGAGCTCTCCTCCTCCTGATTGTTTTCTCTCAAAGACATTTCTGTCTGTGTGCGGGCACCCGGAGCCGGCAGAAGTCCCCGTGAAGTCCTTCGGCAGGACGGAGGGCTGCGTGGGCTCCAGTGAGAGAGGGAGTTAGGAGAATCTTATCAAGTAGAGATAGAGCGCTGACGGCATTAAACTAGGATGCTACTTAGTGTCTTTGCTAACTATGGTGCATTGTGCCAATTAACTAAAGCAAGAAGCCTTGGGCCCCTTACCAAGGTCAGTCTCCTAATAAGAGAGCGAGCCTATCTTAAGAAACTGGGAGAAACTGGTCCTGCAGGTGGACAAGAGCCAAGGAGCAACTGAGTCTGTGCAAAGACAAGAGGTCAACTAGCGGTGACGAGGAAGAGTCATCAATCTTCATGCCCACGACCTCCCGTGCTGCCCAGCGCTGAATAAACATACCTACTTTACAATCTCACTGATTGTGGAGTCCGTTTTCCGCAAGTCGCCAGCAGCAGTTTCTTCCGCAGAGGTTTTCCCAGAGCCGCTTCAAAGCTTCCCTCGCGGAGCTGGGGCGTCGCAGGGGGTCATCAAAGCACGCACGTACACACACACACACACACACACACACACACACAGGCGTTGTTGTCCAAACAGAAAGTATTTACAACAAATTCGACAAGCGGTTTTTCTCTGCCAGCAGCAAATGCCTGAGGGCCCCTACAGCTTCACAAATCATAGCACAAAGAGCCTAAAGTTCCTCTAAAATTTAGGGAAATAATTCAAAATAGATCTGCTAGGGGAAAACGATCACTGGCGGCAGGGTACACAATACACCCGAGCCTCAGCTCTCCTCCGCAGAGTCAGTGCCCACGCCCAAGTGCGACGCTGATGGCACCCGAACATTTGCTGTAGCAGGCAGCAGAGCCAGCAGCTCAGGGGAGCAATTTTAAAAACCAGGAGGCACTTAAACCAACCCTTAATTGACCCAGTTACTGCAGGAGAGTCCCGACTACTCGCCCTGGAGTCCTACTGTCACCAGCAAAAAGCACCAACCAAAGCTTGGGGGAACTTTGGTACAGCACAAGAGAAGGGAGTGGGGGTAGCGTAGCCGTATCGCAGAGCTGCTGCTTTTCACACCATTTTATCATCCCTGATAATTGAAAGTAAGGCCGGGTGGGCTGACCCCACCACCACCACTCCTGGCAGCATGTTTGGTCCACAACGCTAGAATAATTATTCTGCTCCCTCCCGCCCCTACAGCTTCATCATCTGAAAAGATTACAGTCAAAACAATGGCATACACAAATAAAAGTCAAGAGTTGACATAGTAACTCCGGGATTTGGGTATCAACTGTCCGAGAAATCAGAACACCCAGGCTTCACAATGTGCCCAACATCGAGCTGTGCCAAGGGGGGGCGGAAGGAAGAAGCTTTCCGTTTAAGCCTTCAGAGCATCGCTCCATCACTACGTCAATTCACAGCCACCACAGCGTGCCGATGGACATCTTTCTGTGCCAAAAGAAACAAGTGCTTTGTCCTCTTGATATCAAAGGTAGCCACCTATAGTTACGGAACCATGCACAAGACCTTAACTCTGACCAGCAGGGAAACTTAGGACAACTGAGTGCAGATCCTGCCAATTTCTACCAGTTCCAACTGTGCTTTAAGTCTCATTGCAAAGCCTCAGTTAGAAAAAGGATCACCTCGGGGTATCCAACAAGAAGAAGAGTTGTTTTTTTTTTGTTTTTTTTTTGTTTTTTTAATATACCATAGGACTATGCAGTTCAATCATCAATCATCTTGGAAAGCTCAAGGAGGAGGTCATCCTCATCCTTCCCTGGGTCCAAGTCGAGCTCGGCTTCCAGTATGCCGTCTGAGAGTTCCCAAAGTAGCGTCTCTAAATCCTCGTCTACAGATACGGGCGCGTTGCCTGTGGAACTCAGCCGGCGTGTCCTTGCTTCTTCTAGCTGGGAAGAAGCTGAAGTCGAGCTTGAGAACTCCATTGGCTCCACAGATTCTGCCTGGCTTCCAAGATGTGCTTCAGGTCTTGGCAGAGCAAGGAAGAGAACAATCAGTATATGCCATTTCTTAACGGGAAATCCCTTTTCTGCAAACCGGCTCTTAAAACCGTAGCCAACCCCTCCTGCACTTCAATCTTACCCAGGGATTGTTATTCAATTAACCCAGGGCGACATTTAGAGCCCAATATATTAGCAGGTACATTTTTCAGTTTGGGGGTTTCTCTGTGAAGCCAGAGCACCTGGAGTCTAGCAAAGATGGTTCAATTGTTGTAGCAAGAGGCACTTTGCCACCTTGCTTAATTTTCCTGTAAAAATGTTAAGAAGTCTCCATCTGCAAATATCTGTTTGCTAAGTTAGTCATTTTTCCCACGGCACACTCAGCAGAGTTTGCTCCCCACTACAGGAAGCTGATCTGCAGCCATCACTTCCCTCTGCTCTCCCTGCACTCTTGTCACCTTGTATGTTTGTTCGGGTGGCATTCTTGAGGACCAAAAGGCAGAGGACACTACTCATCATTTATCACCTCACGAGGAAGTAGGAGAACTTCACCTCATCCTCATTTAGGTATTCAGACAGAGCAAGAAGTCACTGGAAAGCTGTACCGACTTGCAGCATTTAAAGAAAGTAAGTCTAATTAAGCATTCCTGCTAGCTGCTAGAAAGTCATTTCACGTGACTTATTCCTCTGATGGATTTGGGCTTTAATTATCTCAGAACCCTCCTTTTTTCCCCACGTGTGACAGAACTTATGTTTCACTGGGGATATACACCGATTGAGAAAAAGAACAAGTTGTGGTCATCACCTGTTTTGGGGATTTTCTTCAAGTCTGGTGGCTGGGACGTGCTCCAGCGTGGCTGGAACAGCCTAGAAAGCAGCAAAACAGCATTTAGGACTCATGGGTAAAAGATTCCTTACTAGCTTTTTCCTCCATGCTGCTTCTCCTCTGGCATTGCGGAGCCTTAGCCAAAATACAAAACCAAGGTGCTCCTGAAGAAAGTTAATATTCACTTGGAGGTTACTAATGATCTTGTGTCTTTTAAGAACACAGCATTAATGGACAAAATCCTCCACACCAGAGAAATCACAGAATCACAGAGGACTAAGTAAATAGTGCCATTAATCTAATAAATATGGAAGGGTACTACAAGAATTCTGTAGGCAGCTACTGGATTTAAAAGGAAACAGAAAGCCTGTAGAACTTTTGAGTTTTCCATCTTTTCTCCTAGAGGAGGGTGTAAATTTTACAAGGGATCCATTTCTGCATTAGCCCCTGTCCTTACCATAGCTGCTTTTTTGGCTGGAGGTCCCATTGTGTCAGCGTCAGAGGCAGTCCGTGGCTTCACAGCTGCTACAGCAGAGGGAAAACTGCCAGGTGCCTTACGTTTCAGTGCCTTCTTCTTGGGGGAAGCGACTTTCCCATCCCAAGGCTTCGCAAACATGTTAAAGTTGGCTAGAGTAAAAGGAAGAGAGAACTGATACAGTCTTGCTCTGCCTCATGAAAAATCCACGTTCTCTTCCTCATTTCCACGGCCCGTCTACACAGTTAACTGTATTTGGCCAGCAGAATTACACTGCCATTGCCTGGATTCTCAGCAATATCTTCCACATAGTAAACTCCGTCTACCAACAATCCATACAAAGGAACAAAGGAACTGAATAGCTACAGTAAATCATAATCCAGGACGAGGGAAACTCAGACACAGAGCGATCCCAAGTGCAAGCAATACTCTAAGACGTTGTATGAAGTCTAGTAAGATTCACAAATGTTGACAGCTTTTGTATTTAAAGTCTTGCTCCCTCTAGGAAAGGAAAAGCAGCAGGTATAGTAAGACAAGAGAGTGTATGCAACTGTTGTACCAGCTTCCTCTCCCCTGCAGTGATGTCCCACAAAATCTATTAAGTTGTTCTACAAAATCCAAATTTGTAGAGTCATATTCTAGTCTCCCATTCCTGACCTAACATCTGGCTGGCAGGAGAAGAAACGAAAGAAAGCTGGGTACTTGTTTTCTTTGTGTGTTTATTTCCTCGTGTCCCATGAGACAGAGAGAAAGGCTACAATGTGCAGTGCATGCAGCCTTTAAGCCCTCCTTATCTCCCTCACACAATCTCATTTTACAAAGTTGATATAATCTTAACAACGAGGCCTTTGATCCTCTGTCATTTTTGACAGAAACTGGCCCCCCACATTAAGACGCTGAAGCATGCTTTACAAACACATACACGTGTCAAGTTAAGCAACACATGCCAAAGAGGAAGGTGAACTTGAACTCAACGCAGGGAGGACTTCATACCATAAACAGATGGCAGAAAAAAACAGAATACCAAAATTAGACTAAAAAGCCCCTCAATGTGTTAATTTTCTAGTGGGAAATACAGAATACCATCACGTAATTAACGAAAACAGACATGGTTGCATGTTCTGGCCCTTCTTTGCCTTTGAACTTTGCAGCCTTAAACTCTTTTATCCTCTGCATTGAAGGAAAAAGCAAAGCAGATCCTGAGCAAACGGAACTTGCTCAATATGGGAAGCACCTCACCGGGGCAGGTATTAAAGCATCTTATTACCTGATAGCTTTGTGTTCCATAACGATTTCTGCCCGGCTGGGGCAGGTCCAGGTTGTGCTGGGGGAGCTGGCACATTTTCTCCACTCTGCTGCATCCGCAGAGCTTTCTCGCGCTTTATTTCTTCCAGGGTTTTAACACGCACTTCTCCTTCTGGCTTGGCTTTACCTGCCGGCTCCTTCGACTGCACTTTGCTGGGCCCGGAAAGAGTGAGCACGCTCTGCTTCTTGGGCTCACCCTCAATTTTTGCCCCTGCGCTGGGATCTTTGGTTTTACCATGCCATTCAGCCTGGGCTTTGGCTTGACATTCTCGTCTCTGAAGAGCTCTCTCACGACGGATTTCCTCCAGTGTTTTCACATGGACCTCTCCCTTTGGCTTAGCAGCCTTCCCTGTCATCATCAAGAAATGAGAAGCGCCAACATTTAAAGAGAGTCCAACAATAGTTTAAGTCTCCAAAATTTGTCACAGTACTAAGGAAAACTAAGCCTGAGCGTTCCCAATAACGCATCTTAGGACAATAGCCTAACATTCTCCTCCTCCTCTGAGCCACTTGTTGTATTTTGAAGACCAGCCCTATCCAGAGAGAGTTGCTACACAGAAATGCTAGTTTACTTGATTACTTTTTCAGACTGCATTTCAAATTCCTGCTCCCGGCAGTGGCTCTATTCTAATTGTATATGATGGTTCACAGAAGCAGCTTAAAACCTTGACAAGGCACAAGCGGAAAATAAACACACACCTAGAGCCAGATTTCTGATAGTGGCTGTCAGAAGAGCTTCAGCACTCGAGCAAGAGGAATCAGTTCTTTGTTTTCATTTGAATTCCTTTTTAGGGCTGTATGAAAACGGTCTAAGTTCACGGAAAGGAAGAAGGAGAAAGTATATTTAATAGCCAGTTGTTACCTTTCGCAGTACTAGTCCGTTGAGAAGGTAATCCTAGCCTCTCCTTCACAGACTTGGGAACTTGAACTGCAAAACAGAAAAAGACCAAATTAGGGAGGCTGCATAAACGTCAACTTTGTGTTCACATTCAAAAACAAGGCAGGAAAGGTAACTTTGAATCCCGGTGATTAAGACCTCAGCCAACATGCAAAAAGAAACATCGCAGGAAAAGGACAAACAGAAAGCCTAACTACAAAACCCGTGAATCACATCCAGATGCCTGTTTAGTAGCTGTACCTCTCTTTGGTGCTTTGTCAGCATTTCCCGGAACCTCCACCTTCTTCCCCAGCCTTTCAGCAAGGCTGCGCTTCACCGGAAGGGCGCTTACATCAGCTTCAGACAGAGAAAACAAGGAATATTTTAAGAACATTTCTTTGCAGGAAGATTTGAGAACAGTCAACCACAAGCTTCTATTTTTCAAGCATATTTTCATAAAATTGCCTTTCAGCTGCTAAATGGTTTTTTTGCCATTTCTGCAGTCAACACAGATCTCCACTGCAACGCATTTTCCTCTCATACGTCAAAAATACTCTTCAATGCAGTCATATAGAGAAGGCGGCACCTAAATAACAGCTCATAAAAAGTTCTTACCCACGGAGGCTTTCCGTTTTCCTTGTTTCTCAGCAAGATCTAGTCGAACCACAGGTTCCTCCCCTAAAACAAAAGTAAAATTTTTCTATTTCATAGAAACCAGTAGCCAATAGAAATAGTATACTGTTAGCCCATGTCCAAAAAAAACCCAGCAAGGCACTGTTTTGACAGCTAAACCACACAAACTCATATTTCAACTATAATTAACTTAGAAAAAGTATCCATAGTCTCAGTGTTTGCCTCAAATTCCAGCTGAATGTAGTCGAGAATGAATCTGAGTCTGCTTGACAGCTATACTTTGTGCAGAACAGAGCTGCATAAGCAAGCAGAATATTATTAGGTACAAATGCTGAGAAATATTCCTTTCTAAGGTGAATGTCTATGGGTAGAAGTACTTCTTCACTTCTTTCCCTTTCAAAGGAATTTGCACAACTCTAAACAATATAATTTATACACAGACTCCTATCGCACTACTGTCCACACGTGCCACTGTCAGCCTCTTTAAAGCTTCAGAAATTGCTTCTTACATAGCACTGTCCTCTAGAGCTCTTTCTTCTCGTTACTCTCCTGTTTTTCAGTTATCCCCCTATTTGCATACTGACACATTTTTTTCTTTCTCCTGCTACTGCACTTAACCTGAGCACCAAAGCTTTCCAGTACAACCAGGGACTTTCAGCATAAAAGCATGTTTTGAACAGAAGGCGGCAGCACCAGGAGGCTAACAGGGGTGAATTGCCTTCCTTCTTGCTTAACCTTCCAGTTTAGGAGTAATGAAATCAAAACAAAAGCATGAATTATTACCTTCCTCTGTAGACAGTGTCACAGTTCTCACCACTGTCCGGACATTTTCCTTTTCCGGAGCAGGAAAAATCATAGAATCGACGGGAGGAAGAGAAGATCTTGAAGGACCTTCTGCTCAGAGCAAGCAAAACATAAGGAAGTTTACCAAACAGAAAAAACTATCACGAAGAACAAAAAACTTTAATTATTCATTACTGTCAAACATACAGTGACCAGAGCATGCAAATAAGAGAGGTGACTAGTTTGCCTCTGGTTGCCCTTGGAATTCCCATCTAGAATACCAGCTGGCTGAGAATCAGGTTGCTCGATGCCCCCAGCTAAGCATGGAAGTCTATCCCTCAAGCAGCTCCCAGCCACCATCACCTGCCATTCTGAAGCCAATCAAATTTCACTTCTTTGGCAAAATAGTTGGATTCACCAAAGCATAGCCAGCTACCCGGTATTACTGGAAGAGGTTTTTTTTGAAAGAAAAATCATCACACAGGATGAAGGTGAACCGGGTAAGGAAGCAGGGAATATTAACTCACCACCGTGTCTCTTAGTTTTTTCCTTCATTTTCTGCAATTTGATTTCTTCAAGTGTTTTTATTCCAAAATTCAGACCGTCCTCTGAAAACAGAAAACAGTTAATGAGACTAAGGCTTAGAGGCACTCACTGAGGACCACAGATCCTCAGGCTTCTTAGTGCTCAGGAACTTTCAGAAGTATTTAGAATAAAGCCTGTCAACACTCCTCACAAGTGAAACAACCATAGAATCAATGGCATTTTGCCCCTCCTTTCACCCTTCAGGGTAAAAACTGTAGTTTTAATTTTAATCCATTTACGTGATATTAGATCCCTCTATCGTTAGATATGGCTTTCAACAGTGGTTGCCAGGCTGCACGTGCAGCCATTTAAACTCCATGCTGTGACCCTGTTTTGTTCTCCAAAAGGAAAGAAAAGCAGTTCAACTTTCTGACCCAATGGGCACATGATGGTATCAGGGAGAAATGAGATCATGGAAATAACCGAGTCCATTCAGCACCCCTACATTCTGTTGTGTTTTTACGCCACATTGCTTTTGAGTTAATTGTCAAGTTATCCTGCCGATTTATCCTACTACAGGTGCTGGAATACCTTGTTTAGCAGTAGTAGCACTGGCTTTCCCAGTGGAAATCATCCGTAATCCATTTTGGCCTTCCTCAGCTGGTTGCTGGACGGGAGTTTTAGTTTCTTCTCCTTCCGCAGAAAGCTGGTCTGAAGGGGAAAAATCTATTCAGTTATGCATAGGCCAGATTGTTCGTGATTATGTAGCTCATGCAATGACACTTCAGTCCATGGTTCCTATAAAAAAGTTGGTTTTTTTTTGTTTTTTTTTTTTTTTTAATACAGCTACACTGACCTGATGAACTCGTAAGTAGACTACCCTAGGACAAAACATCTAGGACTCTAGATTCTCTCTGCAGCTTTAACTACTACACGACATATTACTCTTCAGACAAAAAAAAAGGAATTTCCTTCCTAGTTTCACATAGAGCTTTACACAACAGACCAGCTAAAGCCAAGAGTGGTTCTAAGCTTTCCTCCAACATTTCAGGTTCTGTCCACTGACTGCCAGACAAAGCCACCAGTGACCTGAGCGGACTGCCTGCCCTATCGCTAGTCAGACCTCAGGTCATCTGTGATTTATACATTCATTTACAGCACAAATTCCTTCCAAGAACCAAAGACTTACACAATCATTTACAGCACAAATTCCTTCCAGGAACCAAACCATGCTCACCATCATCATCTTCATCATCATCTGCAGCATTGATTACAACTGGAGGGTGTGTAGGGCTTGGGACATTTTCCGAGTTTTCCACTTTCATCACCCGCCTTAGCTATGGAGAGGGATTGGACTGGACAGAAAGTTTGTTTTGCTGCAGTGACATCTGAGCCACTTTCAAATCATCGTCCGCGGACTCAGGCGGACTTGGCAGTGTAGCTAGAGGAAGAGGAGGATCATCAGTAATATGGCAGTTTAAAACTTTGACCACAATGCACGAAGATGGTAGCTAAGGCAGATAACCTGCACAGGCAATGAATGCAGCATCTCCTTTTGCCCATCCCGCCACTGTTTACACCGTGAACAATGACTTGCCTTCAAACAACAACACATCTCCCTGCCACCCAGCAGAAGACGAAACAACAGAAAGCAAACTGCAAGGCAAATATCACACAAAGCAGAGAGAAGCTGAGCATGAAAGCAGAAAACAAATACCAGCAGTACAGCAGCAGTACACTCGGTTTAGCTGACCACCTAGGACTGCAGACCTTTTCCTGCACTCACAAATGAACGGTTACCTGATGTCTCCTACACTATTGGCACCCACTAAGTAATATGCAAAATTAATTCTTCAATACTTAAAGAAAAAGGACCTAAACTCACTCTTGCTTGGTGGTAAGAAGACGCCATCGATGTAACGTCCCTTTGCGTGATGAAAAGCACAGTTGGCTTTCTGACAGCCTACTGGCTGCTTCTGCCAGTAGCAGGGAATCTCAGCGCGCTTTTTCTGAAGACAGAAAGAAAGACAAGCTCGTGATAACATGCACCTAAGGTTTGCAAAGAGATGCACAGTTCCAGGTCACGACAGCGATAGGGCTGTCACAATACAGTGCTGAAACATCATTCCAAAGGTCAGTTTATCACGGAAGTATAGTATTTCCGGGCATATTCACAAAGTTTGCAGAAGCTGTAACCACTATGCACGTTTAGCCTTGTCATCATTCAGTTTGAGAAGACAGGCACTCTCAGACATCAGTTTAGGGTGGGTTAAACTAATACACCCAGGATTATACTAGGATTATTCAGAGGGAAAAAGAACATCTTAAATTGCCTACGTTAACTCTATCCAGAACTACTTCTCGGAGACTTCGTTCTTCTGCACCTTTAACTTTCCCCACTGCTTCCTAGCCCAGGCAGCTAGAACAGCATTATCTGAAGGACTCCGGGACACAAGAGACCTGATAGATCATTATCAAGCCTGCTCTCAGGAGGCTAGTACAGCCTGTTTATTACCCCCCTGCTCCAGCAGCTTTTAGCAGTCTAGTTAGCGGTTATTCTGCATCTGTTGAGAAAATACTGTCGGCGTCTAATAAAAGAAAATCTTGCTAAGACATACCTAAGGCATTGATTTTATTTCCCTCTCCTTCCTCCCACCCCCTCCCCTGCTAACAGAAACCAGTGTAATTCCAAAGCAAAGGACTCTGTCCTGCAAAAGCACAATCAGCACACCTACAGCACTGAAAAATGCTTTTGTTGATTTATTTTGAGAACACATCTTTAGGCACTCACATCGATTTCCATGTGTCTGAATCGGCAGACATTCCTGAAACAACGACCCTCCTGCCACAGCGTGCAGACTGTCTCGTTCCCCAGAGCAGCTTCACAGTGGCGGAAGGAACAGTTGTCTCCCTGTAACCAAAAGGAAACCAACAAGGAAAATATAGTACAGCCTCAAAAACGTCCATGCTACTGCCTCAGGTTGCTACGATTGAATTCAGAATCTATCTGGTTATCACGTTAACCAAAGACCAGTGTGCCTCCTCCTCCTACTCTACCCCTTCCTGAAAAAAAAGAAAAAAAAAAAAACAACAACAAAAAAACAAAGCAAAGCAAAGCAAAAGAAACCCAGCCATACCTTGGTACAGGTAGAATAGAAATAGAAGTAGCAATCGTCTCCTTGTTTAGACATGCCGACAAGTTCTGATAACAAGCTCGGATTCTCTCCACAGGGACTTCCTCTGCTCTTGGAGAGAGCTGTCTTCACCCTTGCTTGGGCTGAAAGTCTTCCACTGGCTTGTGATCAGTGAAATCTTCTTTTTAAAAGTAACCCTAAACAAAGTACCAACAAGTGAAAAATAATGAGTAACAAGCATTTTTCCAGCTTTCTTCTGTTCATCAAATTAGTCTCTTGAGGAGAGCAATGCCTTGAAATCAGCTGTTACGGGAACTAACACAATATTAAACTAAAGTTCTGTAAAGCTGCCAGGAGCTTTGTCAGCAAGTGTTCTCTTCCACGTCCTCAATAATATGCCTTGGAGCACATC
Source organism: Anser anser (assembly GCF_964211835.1). Classification (NCBI taxonomy): domain Eukaryota; kingdom Metazoa; phylum Chordata; class Aves; order Anseriformes; family Anatidae; genus Anser; species Anser anser. Next base: position 40,949 of record NW_028153745.1, read on the forward strand.
CGGAAGCCTGAAAAGGGAGTCACTTCTTCAAAAACCACCTGATCATACATGCAAGGCAATGATCAACTATGGCTACGAGTAACTTCTACAGAACGCAGTATGACGCATTAAATAGCACGTTCCAGTCACTGTGGGTCTTCGAGTTCACCTACCTGGACAACCTCAGCAAAGTTATCGATCTTCAAAGACTTCCAGTTAACTTCTCCTGGAGGCCGAACCAACACTGAATCCGTGAATTAATGATAAAGGGGTAGGAAGAATTTGCCTCCTCACTTTGCCAAGGGAGCCTCTCATCCACAATTCAAACATAGGATGTGCTTTTAAACAGCTTATAACTAATGGAGGAAGCAAGTCCATCTGAACACTCTCTCAGACTGGAGACAGCCAGGGTTAGTTAGCTCTTCAAAAAATAAAAACCAAAAAAAAAAAAACCACAAAACAAAACAAAAACAAAAAAACCCAGTGCATTTAGAGATGAACTCGTGATTCAAAGTGGCTGCAAAAATGAGGCTCCATCTTCCACAGCCAGAAAATTTGACTTTTTTTTTTTTTTTTTTTAATTCAAAATTCAGTATGTTCCAATCTCTGGTCTTCAAGATTTCTTCACCTATTAAGAAAACACTAAAACCTTTCCCCGTCTTTATTACCTGTACAGCAAAAAACACACCAGTGCACAGAAATACACAAATGTGCATACGCATACACACATATGTGTTTAGACACACACACGAGGAGTGAGTGATAGAAAGTTAGCGAGAGCGACAGTGGAAATCAGAAGTTTTGCCTTTTTGACACAGAGAGCGCGTAAAAACTCTCTCATTTTGAGGGAACTAGAAAAAAATGGAGGATCTACCAAATATTTTGATGAGTATGCCTTCGAGGCCAATGCTTTATACCATGAGTGATCTGGGGGCCAGCACACAAATATGCATACATATGTATCACACAGTATCACGGATTTCTAGGTTGGAAGAGACCTCAAGATCATCGAGTCCAACCTCCGACCTAACACTAAGTACTCCACTAAACCATATCGCTAAGCTCTACATCTAAACGTCTTTTAAAGACCTCCAGGGATGGTGACTCCACCACCTCCCTGGGCAGCCCGTTCCAATGCTTAATAACCCTTTCGGTAAAGAAGTACTTCCTAACATCCAACCTAAAACTCCCCTGTCGCAACTTTCGCCCATTCCCCCTCGTCCTGTCACCAGGCACGTAGGAGAACAGACCAACCCCCACCTCTTTACAGCCTCCTTTAAGGTAACTGTAGAGAGCGATAAGGTCGCCCCTGAGCCTCCTCTTCTCCAGGCTGAACAAGCCCAGCTCCCTCAGCCGCTCCTCGTAAGACTTGTTCTCCAGACCCCTCACCAGCTTGGTCGCCCTTCTCTGGACTCGCTCGAGCACGTCCATGTCCTTCCTGTAGCGAGGGGCCCAAAACTGAACACAGTACTCAAGGTGCGGCCTCACCAGAGCCGAGTACAGGGGGACAATCACTTCCCTAGACCTGCTGGCCACACTGCTTCTTATACAGGCCAGGATGCTGTTGGCCTTCTTGGCCACCTGGGCACACTGCTGGCTCATATTCAGCCGACTGTCAACCAACACTCCCAGGTCCTTCTCGGCCAGGCAGCTTTCCAGCCACTCATCTCCCAGCCTGTAGCTCTGCTTGGGGTTGTTGCGCCCCAGGTGCAGGACCCGGCACTTGGCCTTGTTGATCTTCATACAGTTGACCTCAGCCCATCGCTCCAGCCTATCCAGATCAAATATGTACATGCATACAGGATAAACATATCTATACACACAAGCGTGCACAGTATATGTCGTATGGTATCCATATCGAGAACAACTCGTAGCCCTGATCAGACACGTAGAGTTGCAATCAATTAACAGCAGGAAGACAGCAGATCAAGGATACAGCAAGCTTTGAGAGGCAGGGCAATGCTCACTTTGCCAGTGGCATGGCTGCATGATACCAAGAATTTTGAATTAGTTTGATTTTTTGGAAGCAATTTGTTTTCTTTCTGCGCTGTAGCAAATACCACAGGTTTGCCATCACGTGCTGTTCCCTAATCCATATATCCATCATCATCCATTGCTGCAAGATCATGAAAGGTTAGAAAAGATGACTTAGGTCCAATTTAACAGCCAATGATTTTTCAATGACCAGAGCTGCAACAGATTTTATTTAGCCACAAGCAGGTTTTTTTTTTCTGATGTGAAGTCAGATATTTTGATTTTTTTTTTAAGACACTAAATGTCATAAAACCTGCAACCAGACCAGATAAAGTTCAAATTAGAGTGATTCTGAAGCCTTTCATTAAAATGCTGCACATTTCTGTGCAAATTATTTCTGACTCTTCTGGACAAAAGCGGATGAAATAGTTCTTACAAATTAATAATAAAAGGTTGGAACCTTTTACTCACACAAACACTAGTGAATTTTCCAGGAAGTATTATTTTGGCAGGGAATTTTCCCAAATCTAAAGTAAAGAGGGGAAAAGTTGGGTTCCCGTATTAGTTGTTGGTTTTGACTGCTTGACAAAGGGAATAAAAACAGTAGTTAAGTGCAAGGTTTCCTTCTCTTCTTTAGTATTGAGAGGAATCGTCACTTCTGACCTTTAGCACCTTCAGAAACACACTTAGTGCCATGCAGATTCCTCTGCATCTACTTCTAAAAATTACTGGTGCTCCTTAGCATGGAAGTTGGACTTGAAATCTTTCCCAGACTGAGCTCTTTTGAATGCCCAAGGAGCTCATCATTTTGCTTGTTGCCTTCCATTTTCCTGAACAGACCCAGAACGCTGTTCAGGATATGAATGGATCTGGTCTAAGGAATGGGAAGAAAGCAAAAACCAAGGATACCTCACAGCCCTAAATGCCATAAAAAGCAGTCTCATTTTAAAAAAGATCTCCAAAGCTTTTTTTTTTTTTTTTTCTCCTTGTTGTGACCCTGCTTTTTAATCACCCAGCATCAGCCTTGCTGCAAAACAGTCTCCGCTGATTTACCTGCTTGTTAAAGCACCCCACAGGCTGCAAGTGTTGTGTGCTAGGTGTCAAATTATATTTAACGGTGCATAGGTAAACCATTCATCTTCCCATGGTCAAAGCACAGAAGAGCCTCCTGCTAACACAGCTCATCCTTGCTGTAACTGCTTTTAAACCTATTTGTTGGTAAGAAAAGAGCTCAGTACACCACCTTCACAGGGCAAAAATTCACATGGAAGAGCAGAAAAACCCAGAAGTGCTTCCTGAACTTCACGTTACCAACAGCACCATCGGATTTAGATCCTTGCCTGGCATCCAGGATGCACGGCCTGCAAGCACTGCTGCGATGTGGAAGTGCCAAGGCAGGTTTTTGGCCTGCCCTAAAACACTTTTTTTTTTTTTTCTTTTACAAACAATACAAAGAGTGTGCCAGGTATGCTGTAATGCCCGTGTGCCAGGTCAATAGAGGATATCCAAACAACAGAGGCGCTTCTCCTAATTTCTGGCGTGAAAACACTTTCACAGCATTCTTTTCACGAAGAAACCCCTCTCTATCTTCTCCAGGACCTGCTGCAGCTGCAGCGGCTGCGCTGGTACCAGCCGCATCTTTGACAAATCTTTTCAACGGTTCTGCTTTACCTCGGCACAGTTGAGGTCACTCCTCTTCCTCTTCCAGCTGAGGAAGCAGCTTGCGGGCTCTGCCACACGGTCGGTGCAGAAGCGAAAGCTGGGAACACAGCAGTCAAACTCTCACTGCTAACGAAGCCACCAGGGCAGAGGGCTGACACAGACCCGCCAGAGGCGAACCGTACCCGCTCTCCCTCCCGGCTGCGAGGCTCGCCACAGCAGCCCCGACCCGAAGCGCTCACAATGCTTTGCTTGGTGATGTCACCGATGAGTCAGAGTCCCCAGATGAGCATCTGCCTTGCCACTCTTTAATGTTGGTGTTGTTTTGTGGTTGGTTGCTTGCTTGCTTTTGAAACTTATGTAGGTTATGGTAAACCTTCAGGTAAACCACAGATCAATGGGGAAGAAGTCCCACACGAGGGAAGGCCGTGCATTTCTTCCAGGCAATGGCGCATTCTTTAACATGCTGCATTCGACAAAGAAGCTCTCTCCATTTTGCGCAGTGGCAACAGGCACGACTGCAACACACGCACGTGTAGGCAGCACCTGCAGGTCCCAAACCGTTAACCAATTTTTAGATAGCACCAATTTTTTATGTAGTTGCTTTCCCTTCATCCATAACCCCTTTTTTCCTTTCTTTATATCGGGTGGCTCTCCTCCATTGTTCTGTCATTTTACTCCCCAGTGTCTGAGCAGGCACTGGGAATCGTTTCCAGAGGAAGGGTACTGCTGAAGCTACAACATTTACTCTCAGGGAAAAGAGAGTATGTGAAAGAATACATACTTCCTTTCTTTTTCCTGTTGTTTTTTTTTTTAAATCTCTGAAATCAACGCTGCGGCCTGGCAGCAAATAACTATGGGAGTAATGATGATTCCTCATCCTCACTGTAACGTTGTAGTTAATGTCATAAAGAAGCAATTTCCCCAGGCAGTGGCCATTTGAGATGGGAAGGGGCAGTAAGAGGAAGTTTTCCTTAGACTAGCTCTTCCCCCAGAACACCTCGCCATCCAGCAACAAATTCAATTCACCTGCTCCGCCTGATCAGTCAAACGCGCGTCCGACTCCAGCACACGTCACAGCGGTGGTTCTGACGTGGTTTGAGAATCACCTATCCGCAGAATATCTCGGGTTTGTACACTCAAATAACGCAGTCTTTTCCAAATAAGGCCCAGAGCTCACACTCCGAGTGCAGCCTAACAGCACCAGAGGGCCGGTAGGCTAAACATTCCCATCCTGGCAACAGGACTGACCCGGGCAACAGTAAGCATCCCTTCTGCACTTTCGTCGTGAACATCAACATAAGGAAACAGAGACCTCCTCGATCCAAGTTTGAAGAAACAAACACAAAGGTCACCCAAGCGGGTTGTTTTCAGCAAACTAACGGAGAAATTAAGGTGACAACCGCGTGCATCCAGAGTTAGTCAGATCCCGAAGGCAGTTCCTTTGGGAAACGCAGGAGCAGCGCACCAGATGACGGCTACCTTACAGCGCACCCCGCAGAGGCACTGCTACGAAAGGAAGGCAGAAGGTTGGAACTCAAAATAACTCGCAAGGCGCCCGTTAAGGGGGAAGCTTTAATTTCCTGAGCAGAACCTCCCCCCTGAAGGCAGCCCAGGGACTCTTTGCTTCCCTAGGGAGACGGCAGGGACGGGGCAGGGCGGTGGGATGGAGGGACACAGGGCCAGATGGACGGCCAGACGGCCGGATGGATGGACAGACGGACGGCCAGACGGCCCAAAAGGCCTGAGCAAGGGCTGAGGAGCGGGAGGGAAGGGCAGGGCGAGGGGAAGGGGAAGGGCGGCCCTGGGCCTGACAGGGCACCTTGGGCCTAACCCCGGGCAGCAGCTCCCCATCTCACAGGGCCCACGGGGGGCTGCCTGTAACAGGAGATGCGGGCAGGTAAATTTTACAAGCACTGCATCACAAATACCCTGCAACACCTGAACTATTCACTGGGACAGCCTCCTTCCTCACCTCCTGAAAGCTCCAGCTGGCAAACCAAGGACAAAATGAAAGGCAGATGTGGAGGACCTCGTAAGATACTGTTTTGTTCCCTACGTGCCCACTGCTGGTGACACGTAATGCCTCCTGTTCCCAAACGACATCGGCACGTTACATCTTTACTACATGCTGAAAGGAACTCAGCAACTTGAACACAACTTAGAATTACCCATCCCGGCAGCAGGCTGTCCAGCTGAAGCTGCTTTAGCCAATCAAGTGTGTCACGCTGCCCCTCAAAGGTTTCTTCCTGGGAACGTCTGCTGTGACACTCCTGACGTATTACTTCTCGGAATGGCAGAACTGCGCTGGGTAGGCCCCACAGCAAGACTCGTATTTCTGTCCTTCCCTTTCAGGAAAGGATCTCCCACCTTGAATTTATTAATTTTCATGATGATGATACACAAATTGAAGTTTTGAAAAACTGAATGCTGATTAACAGATTTCTAGCACAGCCTGTGCATCAAAATTCATTTCTCTCCATTTAGGTAATCTTAGTTTCTGAGTTACAGTTACAGTCAAAATTTTTCTTCTTCGATTTTTTTCTTTTTCTTTTTTTTTTTTTTTTTTTTGTGATCAGAAAAACGAGGGGACTGGCTGTCCCAAGTCAGCCGGGGAACTTCTCTTTGGTCGATGCATCAAGCAACTCAGCTCTCTTGGGGAAACTTAAATAGAAAAGACAGATCTCCAAACGGATAAAAAAAATAAATCAAATGATAAAAACCCAACCGACACATCTGATACCCCAGCTTATTGAACAGCACAAGGGTTTAATCTACAGGCTCTGTCCAAAGCAGCAAGAAGTGACAGATTTAATCCAAACCAGTTGCCCGCTCTCACTCTCTGATCTGGAGACGTTATTGGACAAGCATGCATAGCAGTAACACTTGTAAACACTGGGTTACTGCACCACAGCCCCAAATCCCTCACGGGCCCACTAAGATACTTTTACTGACTGATCCACAATAAACACTCCCAAAAAGATTCTCAACAAGCTAAACCCTGTTTAGAAAGAATCTGAGGAACCTGTCACTGCAGCAACAAAGGGCTGCAATTGTATGCAAAATCTCCAACACCCTCCTTAGCACCCTGCTAGCTCAAGGACTGTGTGGGGCTTCCGTGCCCTGAACGAGTCCACCCTGGCCACATAACGCAGATGTAATGGTCAAGAAAGCACATAGCGTTATCGAAACTTATCAGATCCACAGCAAAAGGAAAAGCCCACGCTTCTATATTTCTCCTCCTTCTCCATTCACAGAAGGAAGAGACTGAAAACAGGCAGATTTGTGGTTTACATTTACAGTTAATGTGAAAAATGGCTATTTGTGAAATACATCACGTATTGTTTCAAGCTACAAACAACTCGCTCCCACAAAGGAAAGACTTTTGACCTCAGCATGCAACCCCAGTTACAAATAACTTCCTATCTACCAGTGGGCCGCGTTCCCCTGGCACTCAGTCACTCCGCAGCACGGCAGCCACCTTTGTTCTAAGGATGGCAAATTCTACTTAGAAACGCTCTGTAGAAGAGTGATGTTGTCCCCTTTTAACACGATCCAGCCTGCAGCAAAGAGAAGGGAAAGAGGGGATTAGAGAGAGCCCAGAACCTGAGAATAATCTCGTGTTTTCAGAAAGTGTTTTGTGTGGTTGAGCAGGGTTTTGCCCATCATGCAGAGTGCAGGCCGCCTGGTATTACACGTTTCAAAGACCAGAACTGGTCTCAGGCAGGGACAGATTCTCCTTCATCCAGCAAAATCAGCAGCTCAAAAATCATCAGGGACAGAGATGTAGCCAGGAATTGCTCACTGAACTTCAACAGCAAGGCTCGTCACACGGTTGGTACGTCTCAGTGCTGCTACCTAGAAGGCTCACCCGGGCAGGTTTCAGACCGCGCGTCACTCGGGTTGCACAGACACACGACACACCCAGCTGTTTCCTTGATTTTGCCTTGGAGTGAATCTCCTCTGCGTCGTCCAGCGCCAAATTCACGTACTCGTCAAAGCCCTAGAAATCGGCAACAGTGGCAATTAGTTCAGCAACAACACGAACCATCGTCAGCTGTGCTGACCCAGGCTGGACAACGAAGACTAATTGTTAGAGAAGCACGATTTCTTTTTTCCCTTGGGCTAGTTTTTCTTGACAAGAAAAAATAGGATTGTGAATGAGGGAAAACAAACTAACGATGTAACGTGGGGTCGTGCTGACACTCACGATGATGCAGCCTTCTATCCGCACGTTCACTTGCTCAGCCACACCTGGATCCTCGAGCTCTGCAGAACGAAGGAGGAGAGTAAATTGGAACACAAACACCGCGAGCAGTTTTGTTCTCTCTCGTGTGTTCAGAAATACCCGCTAACCATAGCCGCTAGAGCTCCCAAAAACTCCAAGGAGCAACTCTCAGGGGCAGTTTCAATTAACAGTCTGACATTTTAGAGTCTTATATGACTGGGTGAATACTACACGTTTGCTGAAGGACACGTTTCCAGTCACAAGGGAACACTCCTGCACGCCCGGCTGCACGATCCCACTCCCGTTAACACGAGGGGGAAACGCCGGGCTGCGCAGCAGCTCCTTGTACCCACCAGCACGCCGCACAGCTCTCCATTCCCCACAAACCTGCCCCGAGCAACGGGTGGGAGCCGAAAACTCAGCGAGGGAGATCCCCGGACCCTCCCCGCTCCCCCCACCCCCTCCAAATCCCCATCCCCATCCCCTCCCCGTCCTCTCCCCGCGCTACTCACGCTCTGCAGGTAGCGGAAGATGAGGTTCTGGGGCACTGCGTGAAGGGCTCAGCACGGGGACAAGAGCTCCAGGCCCGGGACAAGGCCTCAAGACAAGGCCTCAAACCCTGCAACGAGGCCCCAGGGCCCCGGGACAAGGCCTCAAGGTCCGGGCCGAGACCCCTGAGGCCCGGGCCGCCCCCCACCCGCTCCCCCGTCGCTCCCCGGCCGCAGGAAGGCTACGATGGGCTGCACCATCACCGTCTGCACCTTCTGGTCCTGCCCGCGGTACGCCATGGCTGCCGCCGCCTCGCTGCTCCCGCCGCCCCTGCTGGGCCGCCTCCGGAAGCCCCTGAGGCCGGGCGGGAGCGCACAAGGGACGCTGGGATGCTGGAGGAGCGTGGGGGGCCGCTCTAGCAGGCCGGGAGGACCGCGTCTCTATGGTCGCAGGCAGGAGTCCCTGCGCCAGCTTTATTGGTGAGCAGCGAGGCTGGGGGGGGGAGGGGGGCAAGACAGCCTTAAATAAAATACAAATATAAAAAGTGTTATAAATGGCTGTTATAAATCCAAATAGGATTACAATCAAAGTTTACAATTTATTAAACGAATAGAGGCAAGCAAGCAGCGCTGGGTGCGCCGGGAGTCTCTGCTCCCCCAGGACGCACACCTGTTACGTAAGGCGGCTGGTTTTGATGCTCCCAGGCTAATACATATTCATTACTACTTCGAGAAGAGGCAGGGTTATTAGAATTGGTTTCCGGAATCCGAAACCCCTCCCAGGGGCGCCTGCGTACCAGTCTCTGGTGGTCTCTCGGGGCTTGCTCGGGCTGAATGCTGGTTGTCTTCCTCCCAGGCTTTTGTCCTTCAATTGTCCTTCATCCCCCCCTTCCTCCTCGTTTGGGAGCCTCTGCGCCGGATTTCAGAAACTCTAGCAACATCCCCTGCAGTAGTCAGCACTTTTCCCTAAAAACCCCTTTGTTCTCTTATCACCTAGACCCGGGCCTCGATGTTAACCCTTCAAATCCCTTAGTGACACGAATTGCTGGACCATTCCTTACAAAAGGAAGGATAAAATATGTAGAGGAGCAATGGCACACGCGAAAGCCCAGCGCCGCGGGCAGAGGCAGCGAAGGTTGACGGCAGAACAGTGCTCGGTTTGAACACGGAGAGGGAAAGCGAGGGGAAGGTGGCCGAAGCCGGCCGCAGTCTCTGAGCTCTCCTCCTCCTGATTGTTTTCTCTCAAAGCCATTTCTGTCTGTGTGCGGGCACCCGGAGCCGGCAGAAGTCCCCGTGAAGTCCTTCGGCAGGACGGAGGGCTGCGTGGGCTCCAGTGAGAGAGGGAGTTAGGAGAATCTTATCAAGTAGAGATAGAGCGCTGACGGCATTAAACTAGGATGCTACTTAGTGTCTTTGCTAACTATGGTGCATTGTGCCAATTAACTAAAGCAAGAAGCCTTGGGCCCCTTACCAAGGTCAGTCTCCTAATAAGAGAGCGAGCCTATCTTAAGAAACTGGGAGAAACTGGTCCTGCAGGTGGACAAGAGCCAAGGAGCAACTGAGTCTGTGCAAAGACAAGAGGTCAACTAGCGGTGACGAGGAAGAGTCATCAATCTTCATGCCCACGACCTCCCGTGCTGCCCAGCGCTGAATAAACATACCTACTTTACAATCTCACTGATTGTGGAGTCCGTTTTCCGCAAGTCGCCAGCAGCAGTTTCTTCCGCAGAGGTTTTCCCAGAGCCGCTTCAAAGCTTCCCTCGCGGAGCTGGGGCGTCGCAGGGGGTCATCAAAGCACGCACGTACACACACACACACACACACACACACACACACACAGGCGTTGTTGTCCAAACAGAAAGTATTTACAACAAATTCGACAAGCGGTTTTTCTCTGCCAGCAGCAAATGCCTGAGGGCCCCTACAGCTTCACAAATCATAGCACAAAGAGCCTAAAGTTCCTCTAAAATTTAGGGAAATAATTCAAAATAGATCTGCTAGGGGAAAACGATCACTGGCGGCAGGGTACACAATACACCCGAGCCTCAGCTCTCCTCCGCAGAGTCAGTGCCCACGCCCAAGTGCGACGCTGATGGCACCCGAACATTTGCTGTAGCAGGCAGCAGAGCCAGCAGCTCAGGGGAGCAATTTTAAAAACCAGGAGGCACTTAAACCAACCCTTAATTGACCCAGTTACTGCAGGAGAGTCCCGACTACTCGCCCTGGAGTCCTACTGTCACCAGCAAAAAGCACCAACCAAAGCTTGGGGGAACTTTGGTACAGCACAAGAGAAGGGAGTGGGGGTAGCGTAGCCGTATCGCAGAGCTGCTGCTTTTCACACCATTTTATCATCCCTGATAATTGAAAGTAAGGCCGGGTGGGCTGAACCCACCACCACCACTCCTGGCAGCATGTTTGGTCCACAACGCTAGAATAATTATTCTGCTCCCTCCCGCCCCTACAGCTTCATCATCTGAAAAGATTACAGTCAAAACAATGGCATACACAAATAAAAGTCAAGAGTTGACATAGTAACTCCGGGATTTGGGTATCAACTGTCCGAGAAATCAGAACACCCAGGCTTCACAATGTGCCCAACATCGAGCTGTGCCAAGGCGGGGCGGAAGGAAGAAGCTTTCCGTTTAAGCCTTCAGAGCATCGCTCCATCACTACGTCAATTCACAGCCACCACAGCGTGCCGATGGACATCTTTCTGTGCCAAAAGAAACAAGTGCTTTGTCCTCTTGATATCAAAGGTAGCCACCTATAGTTACGGAACCATGCACAAGACCTTAACTCTGACCAGCAGGGAAACTTAGGACAACTGAGTGCAGATCCTGCCAATTTCTACCAGTTCCAACTGTGCTTTAAGTCTCATTGCAAAGCCTCAGTTAGAAAAAGGATCACCTCGGGGTATCCAACAAGAAGAAGAGTTGTTTTTTTTTTGTTTTTTTTTGTTTTTTTAATATACCATAGGACTATGCAGTTCAATCATCAATCATCTTGGAAAGCTCAAGGAGGAGGTCATCCTCATCCTTCCCTGGGTCCAAGTCGAGCTCGGCTTCCAGTATGCCGTCTGAGAGTTCCCAAAGTAGCGTCTCTAAATCCTCGTCTACAGATACGGGCGCGTTGCCTGTGGAACTCAGCCGGCGTGTCCTTGCTTCTTCTAGCTGGGAAGAAGCTGAAGTCGAGCTTGAGAACTCCATTGGCTCCACAGATTCTGCCTGGCTTCCAAGATGTGCTTCAGGTCTTGGCAGAGCAAGGAAGAGAACAATCAGTATATGCCATTTCTTAACGGGAAATCCCTTTTCTGCAAACCGGCTCTTAAAACCGTAGCCAACCCCTCCTGCACTTCAATCTTACCCAGGGATTGTTATTCAATTAACCCAGGGCGACATTTAGAGCCCAATATATTAGCAGGTACATTTTTCAGTTTGGGGGTTTCTCTGTGAAGCCAGAGCACCTGGAGTCTAGCAAAGATGGTTCAATTGTTGTAGCAAGAGGCACTTTGCCACCTTGCTTAATTTTCCTGTAAAAATGTTAAGAAGTCTCCATCTGCAAATATCTGTTTGCTAAGTTAGTCATTTTTCCCACGGCACACTCAGCAGAGTTTGCTCCCCACTACAGGAAGCTGATCTGCAGCCATCACTTCCCTCTGCTCTCCCTGCACTCTTGTCACCTTGTATGTTTGTTCGGGTGGCATTCTTGAGGACCAAAAGGCAGAGGACACTACTCATCATTTATCACCTCACGAGGAAGTAGGAGAACTTCACCTCATCCTCATTTAGGTATTCAGACAGAGCAAGAAGTCACTGGAAAGCTGTACCGACTTGCAGCATTTAAAGAAAGTAAGTCTAATTAAGCATTCCTGCTAGCTGCTAGAAAGTCATTTCACGTGACTTATTCCTCTGATGGATTTGGGCTTTAATTATCTCAGAACCCTCCTTTTTTCCCCACGTGTGACAGAACTTATGTTTCACTGGGGATATACACCGATTGAGAAAAAGAACAAGTTGTGGTCATCACCTGTTTTGGGGATTTTCTTCAAGTCTGGTGGCTGGGACGTGCTCCAGCGTGGCTGGAACAGCCTAGAAAGCAGCAAAACAGCATTTAGGACTCATGGGTAAAAGATTCCTTACTAGCTTTTTCCTCCATGCTGCTTCTCCTCTGGCATTGCGGAGCCTTAGCCAAAATACAAAACCAAGGTGCTCCTGAAGAAAGTTAATATTCACTTGGAGGTTACTAATGATCTTGTGTCTTTTAAGAACACAGCATTAATGGACAAAATCCTCCACACCAGAGAAATCACAGAATCACAGAGGACTAAGTAAATAGTGCCATTAATCTAATAAATATGGAAGGGTACTACAAGAATTCTGTAGGCAGCTACTGGATTTAAAAGGAAACAGAAAGCCTGTAGAACTTTTGAGTTTTCCATCTTTTCTCCTAGAGGAGGGTGTAAATTTTACAAGGGATCCATTTCTGCATTAGCCCCTGTCCTTACCATAGCTGCTTTTTTGGCTGGAGGTCCCATTGTGTCAGCGTCAGAGGCAGTCCGTGGCTTCACAGCTGCTACAGCAGAGGGAAAACTGCCAGGTGCCTTACGTTTCAGTGCCTTCTTCTTGGGGGAAGCGACTTTCCCATCCCAAGGCTTCGCAAACATGTTAAAGTTGGCTAGAGTAAAAGGAAGAGAGAACTGATACAGTCTTGCTCTGCCTCATGAAAAATCCACGTTCTCTTCCTCATTTCCACGGCCCGTCTACACAGTTAACTGTATTTGGCCAGCAGAATTACACTGCCATTGCCTGGATTCTCAGCAATATCTTCCACATAGTAAACTCCGTCTACCAACAATCCATACAAAGGAACAAAGGAACTGAATAGCTACAGTAAATCATAATCCAGGACGAGGGAAACTCAGACACAGAGCGATCCCAAGTGCAAGCAATACTCTAAGACGTTGTATGAAGTCTAGTAAGATTCACAAATGTTGACAGCTTTTGTATTTAAAGTCTTGCTCCCTCTAGGAAAGGAAAAGCAGCAGGTATAGTAAGACAAGAGAGTGTATGCAACTGTTGTACCAGCTTCCTCTCCCCTGCAGTGATGTCCCACAAAATCTATTAAGTTGTTCTACAAAATCCAAATTTGTAGAGTCATATTCTAGTCTCCCATTCCTGACCTAACATCTGGCTGGCAGGAGAAGAAACGAAAGAAAGCTGGGTACTTGTTTTCTTTGTGTGTTTATTTCCTCGTGTCCCATGAGACAGAGAGAAAGGCTACAATGTGCAGTGCATGCAGCCTTTAAGCCCTCCTTATCTCCCTCACACAATCTCATTTTACAAAGTTGATATAATCTTAACAACGAGGCCTTTGATCCTCTGTCATTTTTGACAGAAACTGGCCCCCCACATTAAGACGCTGAAGCATGCTTTACAAACACATACACGTGTCAAGTTAAGCAACACATGCCAAAGAGGAAGGTGAACTTGAACTCAACGCAGGGAGGACTTCATACCATAAACAGATGGCAGAAAAAAACAGAATACCAAAATTAGACTAAAAAGCCCCTCAATGTGTTAATTTTCTAGTGGGAAATACAGAATACCATCACGTAATTAACGAAAACAGACATGGTTGCATGTTCTGGCCCTTCTTTGCCTTTGAACTTTGCAGCCTTAAACTCTTTTATCCTCTGCATTGAAGGAAAAAGCAAAGCAGATCCTGAGCAAACGGAACTTGCTCAATATGGGAAGCACCTCACCGGGGCAGGTATTAAAGCATCTTATTACCTGATAGCTTTGTGTTCCATAACGATTTCTGCCCGGCTGGGGCAGGTCCAGGTTGTGCTGGGGGAGCTGGCACATTTTCTCCACTCTGCTGCATCCGCAGAGCTTTCTCGCGCTTTATTTCTTCCAGGGTTTTAACACGCACTTCTCCTTCTGGCTTGGCTTTACCTGCCGGCTCCTTCGACTGCACTTTGCTGGGCCCGGAAAGAGTGAGCACGCTCTGCTTCTTGGGCTCACCCTCAATTTTTGCCCCTGCGCTGGGATCTTTGGTTTTACCATGCCATTCAGCCTGGGCTTTGGCTTGACATTCTCGTCTCTGAAGAGCTCTCTCACGACGGATTTCCTCCAGTGTTTTCACATGGACCTCTCCCTTTGGCTTAGCAGCCTTCCCTGTCATCATCAAGAAATGAGAAGCGCCAACATTTAAAGAGAGTCCAACAATAGTTTAAGTCTCCAAAATTTGTCACAGTACTAAGGAAAACTAAGCCTGAGCGTTCCCAATAACGCATCTTAGGACAATAGCCTAACATTCTCCTCCTCCTCTGAGCCACTTGTTGTATTTTGAAGACCAGCCCTATCCAGAGAGAGTTGCTACACAGAAATGCTAGTTTACTTGATTACTTTTTCAGACTGCATTTCAAATTCCTGCTCCCGGCAGTGGCTCTATTCTAATTGTATATGATGGTTCACAGAAGCAGCTTAAAACCTTGACAAGGCACAAGCGGAAAATAAACACACACCTAGAGCCAGATTTCTGATAGTGGCTGTCAGAAGAGCTTCAGCACTCGAGCAAGAGGAATCAGTTCTTTGTTTTCATTTGAATTCCTTTTTAGGGCTGTATGAAAACGGTCTAAGTTCACGGAAAGGAAGAAGGAGAAAGTATATTTAATAGCCAGTTGTTACCTTTCGCAGTACTAGTCCGTTGAGAAGGTAATCCTAGCCTCTCCTTCACAGACTTGGGAACTTGAACTGCAAAACAGAAAAAGACCAAATTAGGGAGGCTGCATAAACGTCAACTTTGTGTTCACATTCAAAAACAAGGCAGGAAAGGTAACTTTGAATCCCGGTGATTAAGACCTCAGCCAACATGCAAAAAGAAACATCGCAGGAAAAGGACAAACAGAAAGCCTAACTACAAAACCCGTGAATCACATCCAGATGCCTGTTTAGTAGCTGTACCTCTCTTTGGTGCTTTGTCAGCATTTCCCGGAACCTCCACCTTCTTCCCCAGCCTTTCAGCAAGGCTGCGCTTCACCGGAAGGGCGCTTACATCAGCTTCAGACAGAGAAAACAAGGAATATTTTAAGAACATTTCTTTGCAGGAAGATTTGAGAACAGTCAACCACAAGCTTCTATTTTTCAAGCATATTTTCATAAAATTGCCTTTCAGCTGCTAAATGGTTTTTTTGCCATTTCTGCAGTCAACACAGATCTCCACTGCAACGCATTTTCCTCTCATACGTCAAAAATACTCTTCAATGCAGTCATATAGAGAAGGCGGCACCTAAATAACAGCTCATAAAAAGTTCTTACCCACGGAGGCTTTCCGTTTTCCTTGTTTCTCAGCAAGATCTAGTCGAACCACAGGTTCCTCCCCTAAAACAAAAGTAAAATTTTTCTATTTCATAGAAACCAGTAGCCAATAGAAATAGTATACTGTTAGCCCATGTCCAAAAAAAACCCAGCAAGGCACTGTTTTGACAGCTAAACCACACAAACTCATATTTCAACTATAATTAACTTAGAAAAAGTATCCATAGTCTCAGTGTTTGCCTCAAATTCCAGCTGAATGTAGTCGAGAATGAATCTGAGTCTGCTTGACAGCTATACTTTGTGCAGAACAGAGCTGCATAAGCAAGCAGAATATTATTAGGTACAAATGCTGAGAAATATTCCTTTCTAAGGTGAATGTCTATGAGTAGAAGTACTTCTTCACTTCTTTCCCTTTCAAAGGAATTTGCACAACTCTAAACAATATAATTTATACACAGACTCCTATCGCACTACTGTCCACACGTGCCACTGTCAGCCTCTTTAAAGCTTCAGAAATTGCTTCTTACATAGCACTGTCCTCTAGAGCTCTTTCTTCTCGTTACTCTCCTGTTTTTCAGTTATCCCCCTATTTGCATACTGACACATTTTTTTCTTTCTCCTGCTACTGCACTTAACCTGAGCACCAAAGCTTTCCAGTACAACCAGGGACTTTCAGCATAAAAGCATGTTTTGAACAGAAGGCGGCAGCACCAGGAGGCTAACAGGGGTGAATTGCCTTCCTTCTTGCTTAACCTTCCAGTTTAGGAGTAATGAAATCAAAACAAAAGCATGAATTATTACCTTCCTCTGTAGACAGTGTCACAGTTCTCACCACTGTCCGGACATTTTCCTTTTCCGGAGCAGGAAAAATCATAGAATCGACGGGAGGAAGAGAAGATCTTGAAGGACCTTCTGCTCAGAGCAAGCAAAACATAAGGAAGTTTACCAAACAGAAAAAACTATCACGAAGAACAAAAAACTTTAATTATTCATTACTGTCAAACATACAGTGACCAGAGCATGCAAATAAGAGAGGTGACTAGTTTGCCTCTGGTTGCCCTTGGAATTCCCATCTAGAATACCAGCTGGCTGAGAATCAGGTTGCTCGATGCCCCCAGCTAAACATGGAAGTCTATCCCTCAAGCAGCTCCCAGCCACCATCACCTGCCATTCTGAAGCCAATCAAATTTCACTTCTTTGGCAAAATAGTTGGATTCACCAAAGCATAGCCAGCTACCCGGTATTACTGGAAGAGGTTTTTTTTGAAAGAAAAATCATCACACAGGATGAAGGTGAACCGGGTAAGGAAGCAGGGAATATTAACTCACCACCGTGTCTCTTAGTTTTTTCCTTCATTTTCTGCAATTTGATTTCTTCAAGTGTTTTTATTCCAAAATTCAGACCGTCCTCTGAAAACAGAAAACAGTTAATGAGACTAAGGCTTAGAGGCACTCACTGAGGACCACAGATCCTCAGGCTTCTTAGTGCTCAGGAACTTTCAGAAGTATTTAGAATAAAGCCTGTCAACACTCCTCACAAGTGAAACAACCATAGAATCAATGGCATTTTGCCCCTCCTTTCACCCTTCAGGGTAAAAACTGTAGTTTTAATTTTAATCCATTTACGTGATATTAGATCCCTCTATCGTTAGATATGGCTTTCAACAGTGGTTGCCAGGCTGCACGTGCAGCCATTTAAACTCCATGCTGTGACCCTGTTTTGTTCTCCAAAAGGAAAGAAAAGCAGTTCAACTTTCTGACCCAATGGGCACATGATGGTATCAGGGAGAAATGAGATCATGGAAATAACCGAGTCCATTCAGCACCCCTACATTCTGTTGTGTTTTTACGCCACATTGCTTTTGAGTTAATTGTCAAGTTATCCTGCCGATTTATCCTACTACAGGTGCTGGAATACCTTGTTTAGCAGTAGTAGCACTGGCTTTCCCAGTGGAAATCATCCGTAATCCATTTTGGCCTTCCTCAGCTGGTTGCTGGACGGGAGTTTTAGTTTCTTCTCCTTCCGCAGAAAGCTGGTCTGAAGGGGAAAAATCTATTCAGTTATGCATAGGCCAGATTGTTCGTGATTATGTAGCTCATGCAATGACACTTCAGTCCATGGTTCCTATAAAAAAGTTGGTTTTTTTTTGTTTTTTTTTTTTTTTTAATACAGCTACACTGACCTGATGAACTCGTAAGTAGACTACCCTAGGACAAAACATCTAGGACTCTAGATTCTCTCTGCAGCTTTAACTACTACACGACATATTACTCTTCAGACAAAAAAAAAGGAATTTCCTTCCTAGTTTCACATAGAGCTTTACACAACAGACCAGCTAAAGCCAAGAGTGGTTCTAAGCTTTCCTCCAACATTTCAGGTTCTGTCCACTGACTGCCAGACAAAGCCACCAGTGACCTGAGCGGACTGCCTGCCCTATCGCTAGTCAGACCTCAGGTCATCTGTGATTTATACATTCATTTACAGCACAAATTCCTTCCAAGAACCAAAGACTTACACAATCATTTACAGCACAAATTCCTTCCAGGAACCAAACCATGCTCACCATCATCATCTTCATCATCATCTGCAGCATTGATTACAACTGGAGGGTGTGTAGGGCTTGGGACATTTTCCGAGTTTTCCACTTTCATCACCCGCCTTAGCTATGGAGAGGGATTGGACTGGACAGAAAGTTTGTTTTGCTGCAGTGACATCTGAGCCACTTTCAAATCATCGTCCGCGGACTCAGGCGGACTTGGCAGTGTAGCTAGAGGAAGAGGAGGATCATCAGTAATATGGCAGTTTAAAACTTTGACCACAATGCACGAAGATGGTAGCTAAGGCAGATAACCTGCACAGGCAATGAATGCAGCATCTCCTTTTGCCCATCCCGCCACTGTTTACACCGTGAACAATGACTTGCCTTCAAACAACAACACATCTCCCTGCCACCCAGCAGAAGACGAAACAACAGAAAGCAAACTGCAAGGCAAATATCACACAAAGCAGAGAGAAGCTGAGCATGAAAGCAGAAAACAAATACCAGCAGTACAGCAGCAGTACACTCGGTTTAGCTGACCACCTAGGACTGCAGACCTTTTCCTGCACTCACAAATGAACGGTTACCTGATGTCTCCTACACTATTGGCACCCACTAAGTAATATGCAAAATTAATTCTTCAATACTTAAAGAAAAAGGACCTAAACTCACTCTTGCTTGGTGGTAAGAAGACGCCATCGATGTAACGTCCCTTTGCGTGATGAAAAGCACAGTTGGCTTTCTGACAGCCTACTGGCTGCTTCTGCCAGTAGCAGGGAATCTCAGCGCGCTTTTTCTGAAGACAGAAAGAAAGACAAGCTCGTGATAACATGCACCTAAGGTTTGCAAAGAGATGCACAGTTCCAGGTCACGACAGCGATAGGGCTGTCACAATACAGTGCTGAAACATCATTCCAAAGGTCAGTTTATCACGGAAGTATAGTATTTCCGGGCATATTCACAAAGTTTGCAGAAGCTGTAACCACTATGCACGTTTAGCCTTGTCATCATTCAGTTTGAGAAGACAGGCACTCTCAGACATCAGTTTAGGGTGGGTTAAACTAATACACCCAGGATTATACTAGGATTATTCAGAGGGAAAAAGAACATCTTAAATTGCCTACGTTAACTCTATCCAGAACTACTTCTCGGAGACTTCGTTCTTCTGCACCTTTAACTTTCCCCACTGCTTCCTAGCCCAGGCAGCTAGAACAGCATTATCTGAAGGACTCCGGGACACAAGAGACCTGATAGATCATTATCAAGCCTGCTCTCAGGAGGCTAGTACAGCCTGTTTATTACCCCCCTGCTCCAGCAGCTTTTAGCAGTCTAGTTAGCGGTTATTCTGCATCTGTTGAGAAAATACTGTCGGCGTCTAATAAAAGAAAATCTTGCTAAGACATACCTAAGGCATTGATTTTATTTCCCTCTCCTTCCTCCCACCCCCTCCCCTGCTAACAGAAACCAGTGTAATTCCAAAGCAAAGGACTCTGTCCTGCAAAAGCACAATCAGCACACCTACAGCACTGAAAAATGCTTTTGTTGATTTATTTTGAGAACACATCTTTAGGCACTCACATCGATTTCCATGTGTCTGAATCGGCAGACATTCCTGAAACAACGACCCTCCTGCCACAGCGTGCAGACTGTCTCGTTCCCCAGAGCAGCTTCACAGTGGCGGAAGGAACAGTTGTCTCCCTGTAACCAAAAGGAAACCAACAAGGAAAATATAGTACAGCCTCAAAAACGTCCATGCTACTGCCTCAGGTTGCTACGATTGAATTCAGAATCTATCTGGTTATCACGTTAACCAAAGACCAGTGTGCCTCCTCCTCCTACTCTACCCCTTCCTGAAAAAAATGAAAAAAAAAAAAAACAACAAAAAAACAAAGCAAAGCAAAGCAAAAGAAACCCAGCCATACCTTGGTACAGGTAGAATAGAAATAGAAGTAGCAATCGTCTCCTTGTTTAGACATGCCGACAAGTTCTGATAACAAGCTCGGGTTCTCTCCACAGGGACTTCCTCTGCTCTTGGAGAGAGCTGTCTTCACCCTTGCTTGGGCTGAAAGTCTTCCACTGGCTTGTGATCAGTGAAATCTTCTTTTTAAAAGTAACCCTAAACAAAGTACCAACAAGTGAAAAATAATGAGTAACAAGCATTTTTCCAGCTTTCTTCTGTTCATCAAATTAGTCTCTTGAGGAGAGCAATGCCTTGAAATCAGCTGTTACGGGAACTAACACAATATTAAACTAAAGTTCTGTAAAGCTGCCAGGAGCTTTGTCAGCAAGTGTTCTCTTCCACGTCCTCAATAATATGCCTTGGAGCACATCCGGAAGCCTGAAAAGGGAGTCACTTCTTCAAAAACCACCTGATCATACATGCAAGGCAATGATCAACTATGGCTACGAGTAACTTCTACAGAACGCAGTATGACGCATTAAATAGCACGTTCCAGTCACTGTGGGTCTTCGAGTTCACCTACCTGGACAACCTCAGCAAAGTTATCGATCTTCAAAGACTTCCAGTTAACCTCTCCTGGAGGCCGAACCAACACTGAATCCGTGAATTAATGATAAAGGGGTAGGAAGAATTTGCCTCCTCACTTTGCCAAGGGAGCCTCTCATCCACAATTCAAACATAGGATGTGCTTTTAAACAGCTTATAACTAATGGAGGAAGCAAGTCCATCTGAACACTCTCTCAGACTGGAGACAGCCAGGGTTAGTTAGCTCTTCAAAAAATAAAAACCAAAAAAAAAAAAACACAAAACAAAACAAAAACAAAAAAACCCAGTGCATTTAGAGATGAACTCGTGATTCAAAGTGGCTGCAAAAATGAGGCTCCATCTTCCACAGCCAGAAAATTTGACTTTTTTTTTTTTTTTTAATTCAAAATTCAGTATGTTCCAATCTCTGGTCTTCAAGATTTCTTCACCTATTAAGAAAACACTAAAACCTTTCCCCGTCTTTATTACCTGTACAGCAAAAAACACACCAGTGCACAGAAATACACAAATGTGCATACGCATACACACATATGTGTTTAGACACACACACATGAGGAGTGAGTGATAGAAAGTTAGCGAGAGCGACAGTGGAAATCAGAAGTTTTGCCTTTTTGACACAGAGAGCGCGTAAAAACTCTCTCATTTTGAGGGAACTAGAAAAAAATGGAGGATCTACCAAATATTTTGATGAGTATGCCTTCGAGGCCAATGCTTTATACCATGAGTGATCTGGGGGCCAGCACACAAATATGCATACATATGTATCACACAGTATCACGGATTTCTAGGTTGGAAGAGACCTCAAGAT
Source organism: Anser anser (assembly GCF_964211835.1). Taxonomy (NCBI): domain Eukaryota; kingdom Metazoa; phylum Chordata; class Aves; order Anseriformes; family Anatidae; genus Anser; species Anser anser. The sequence continues at coordinate 62,449 of NW_028153745.1, forward strand.
CATCGAGTCCAACCTCCGACCTAACACTAAGTACTCCACTAAACCATATCGCTAAGCTCTACATCTAAACGTCTTTTAAAGACCTCCAGGGATGGTGACTCCACCACCTCCCTGGGCAGCCCGTTCCAATGCTTAATAACCCTTTCGGTAAAGAAGTACTTCCTAACATCCAACCTAAAACTCCCCTGTCGCAACTTTCGCCCATTCCCCCTCGTCCTGTCACCAGGCATGTAGGAGAACAGACCAACCCCCACCTCTTTACAGCCTCCTTTAAGGTAACTGTAGAGAGCGATAAGGTCGCCCCTGAGCCTCCTCTTCTCCAGGCTGAACAAGCCCAGCTCCCTCAGCCGCTCCTCGTAAGACTTGTTCTCCAGACCCCTCACCAGCTTGGTCGCCCTTCTCTGGACTCGCTCGAGCACGTCCATGTCCTTCCTGTAGCGAGGGGCCCAAAACTGAACACAGTACTCAAGGTGCGGCCTCACCAGAGCCGAGTACAGGGGGACAATCACTTCCCTAGACCTGCTGGCCACACTGCTTCTTATACAGGCCAGGATGCTGTTGGCCTTCTTGGCCACCTGGGCACACTGCTGGCTCATATTCAGCCGACTGTCAACCAACACTCCCAGGTCCTTCTCGGCCAGGCAGCTTTCCAGCCACTCATCTCCCAGCCTGTAGCTCTGCTTGGGGTTGTTGCGCCCCAGGTGCAGGACCCGGCACTTGGCCTTGTTGATCTTCATACAGTTGACCTCAGCCCATCGCTCCAGCCTATCCAGATCAAATATGTACATGCATACAGGATAAACATATCTATACACACAAGCGTGCACAGTATATGTCGTATGGTATCCATATCGAGAACAACTCGTAGCCCTGATCAGACACGTAGAGTTGCAATCAATTAACAGCAGGAAGACAGCAGATCAAGGATACAGCAAGCTTTGAGAGGCAGGGCAATGCTCACTTTGCCAGTGGCATGGCTGCATGATACCAAGAATTTTGAATTAGTTTGATTTTTTGGAAGCAATTTGTTTTCTTTCTGCGCTGTAGCAAATACCACAGGTTTGCCATCACGTGCTGCTCCCTAATCCATATATCCATCATCATCCATTGCTGCAAGATCATGAAAGGTTAGAAAAGATGACTTAGGTCCAATTTAACAGCCAATGATTTTTCAATGACCAGAGCTGCAACAGATTTTATTTAGCCACAAGCAGGTTTTTTTTTTCTGATGTGAAGTCAGATATTTTGATTTTTTTTTTAAGACACTAAATGTCATAAAACCTGCAACCAGACCAGATAAAGTTCAAATTAGAGTGATTCTGAAGCCTTTCATTAAAATGCTGCACATTTCTGTGCAAATTATTTCTGACTCTTCTGGACAAAAGCGGATGAAATAGTTCTTACAAATTAATAATAAAAGGTTGGAACCTTTTACTCACACAAACACTAGTGAATTTTCCAGGAAGTATTATTTTGGCAGGGAATTTTCCCAAATCTAAAGTAAAGAGGGGAAAAGTTGGGTTCCCGTATTAGTTGTTGGTTTTGACTGCTTGACAAAGGGAATAAAAACAGTAGTTAAGTGCAAGGTTTCCTTCTCTTCTTTAGTATTGAGAGGAATCGTCACTTCTGACCTTTAGCACCTTCAGAAACACACTTAGTGCCATGCAGATTCCTCTGCATCTACTTCTAAAAATTACTGGTGCTCCTTAGCATGGAAGTTGGACTTGAAATCTTTCCCAGACTGAGCTCTTTTGAATGCCCAAGGAGCTCATCATTTTGCTTGTTGCCTTCCATTTTCCTGAACAGACCCAGAACACTGTTCAGGATATGAATGGATCTGGTCTAAGGAATGGGAAGAAAGCAAAAACCAAGGATACCTCACAGCCCTAAATGCCATAAAAAGCAGTCTCATTTTAAAAAAGATCTCCAAAGCTTTTTTTTTTTTTTTAAACTGACATCTGCCAATATGGCGATCCAAGTGCTGAACAGAAACCAACTGAACTAGCCCCTGAAAGCCTGAATAAAAATGAGTAACTCTGGTGCACTCAGCAGGTCTGTAATAGAAGTTGGCAAGATTTTTAGATTTCTTTTTTCTCCAGGGTGCTAGTAAAGTTTTTGCGTTACGAGATTTTGAACTCTTTTTGTACAAAAGAATTACAGATGCACTACAGTCACGGTAGCTGGGGGTCTGGAAATACATGCCAACAAGTGTCATAAACTTTGCCTTTGCTGAAGGAAGATAACTAGTCCAAAGAAAACCTGCCTAGTTTGTTTTACAGGCTTGTCTTTCTCAGTATGGAACAAACTGACCTCCCTGGTCTAACTTTCCAGTTGGCTATTCTGCCTTTGTCCTGGAGAGAAGAGCAAGAAGGGAACAAAATATTTTTGCACTCCAAAAAATGCATTAGGGAAGGATTATCACACCTACCTAAGGGTAATTTCTTGTTTGTTTATAAAGCACAAAGTCTTTCTCTTGGACAGTCTCTGTTGCTGGCCTGTTTTGTGCCTTCCATTTATAATAAAGGTATTAAAGATGCTTACCCCGTTTTGGTGGTTTTTTATTTTAAGAACAGTGTAAGCGGACAGTCGGATGACAAGCAAGAAAGAACAGCATAAATCCTTGTTGTGACCCGGCTTTTTAATCACCCAGCATCAGCCTTGCTGCAAAACAGTCTCCGCTGATTTACCTGCTTGTTAAAGCACCCCACAGGCTGCAAGTGTTGTGTGCTAGGTGTCAAATTATATTTAACGGTGCATAGGTAAACCATTCATCTTCCCATGGTCAAAGCACAGAAGAGCCTCCTGCTAGCACAGCTCATCCTTGCTGTAACTGCTTTTAAACCTATTTGTTGGTAAGAAAAGAGCTCAGTACACCACCTTCACAGGGCAAAAATTCACATGGAAGAGCAGAAAAACCCAGAAGTGCTTCCTGAACTTCACGTTACCAACAGCACCATCGGATTTAGATCCTTGCCTGGCATCCAGGATGCACGGCCTGCAAGCACTGCTGCGATGTGGAAGTGCCAAGGCAGGTTTTTGGCCTGCCCTAAAACACTTTTTTTTTTTTTTTCTTTTACAAACAATACAAAGAGTGTGCCAGGTATGCTGTAATGCCCGTGTGCCAGGTCAATAGAGGATATCCAAACAACAGAGGCGCTTCTCCTAATTTCTGGCGTGAAAACACTTTCACAGCATTCTTTTCACGAAGAAACCCCTCTCTATCTTCTCCAATGCTCCAGGACCTGCTGCAGCTGCAGCGGCTGCGCTGGTACCAGCCGCATCTTTGACAAATCTTTTCAACGGTTCTGCTTTACCTCGGCACAGTTGAGGTCACTCCTCTTCCTCTTCCAGCTGAGGAAGCAGCTTGCGGGCTCTGCCACACGGTCAGTGCAGAAGCGAAAGCTGGGAACACAGCAGTCAAACTCTCACTGCTAACGAAGCCACCAGGGCAGAGGGCTGACACAGACCCGCCAGAGGCGAACCGTACCCGCTCTCCCTCCCGGCTGCGAGGCTCGCCACAGCAGCCCCGACCCGAAGCGCTCACAATGCTTTGCTTGGTGATGTCACCGATGAGTCAGAGTCCCCAGATGAGCATCTGCCTTGCCACTCTTTAATGTTGGTGTTGTTTTGTGGTTGGTTGCTTGCTTGCTTTTGAAACTTATGTAGGTTATGGTAAACCTTCAGGTAAACCACAGATCAATGGGGAAGAAGTCCCACACGAGGGAAGGCCGTGCATTTCTTCCAGGCAATGGCGCATTCTTTAACATGCTGCATTCGACAAAGAAGCTCTCTCCATTTTGCGCAGTGGCAACAGGCACGACTGCAACACACGCACGTGTAGGCAGCACCTGCAGGTCCCAAACCGTTAACCAATTTTTAGATAGCACCAATTTTTTATGTAGTTGCTTTCCCTTCATCCATAACCCCTTTTTTCCTTTCTTTATATCGGGTGGCTCTCCTCCATTGTTCTGTCATTTTACTCCCCAGTGTCTGAGCAGGCACTGGGAATCGTTTCCAGAGGAAGGGTACTGCTGAAGCTACAACATTTACTCTCAGGGAAAAGAGAGTATGTGAAAGAATACATACTTCCTTTCTTTTTCCTGTTGTTTTTTTTTTTAAATCTCTGAAATCAACGCTGCGGCCTGGCAGCAAATAACTATGGGAGTAATGATGATTCCTCATCCTCACTGTAACGTTGTAGTTAATGTCATAAAGAAGCAATTTCCCCAGGCAGTGGCCATTTGAGATGGGAAGGGGCAGTAAGAGGAAGTTTTCCTTAGACTAGCTCTTCCCCCAGAACACCTCGCCATCCAGCAACAAATTCAATTCACCTGCTCCGCCTGATCAGTCAAACGCGCGTCCGACTCCAGCACACGTCACAGCGGTGGTTCTGACGTGGTTTGAGAATCACCTATCCGCAGAATATCTCGGGTTTGTACACTCAAATAACGCAGTCTTTTCCAAATAAGGCCCAGAGCTCACACTCCGAGTGCAGCCTAACAGCACCAGAGGGCCGGTAGGCTAAACATTCCCATCCTGGCAACAGGACTGACCCGGGCAACAGTAAGCATCCCTTCTGCACTTTCGTCGTGAACATCAACATAAGGAAACAGAGACCTCCTCGATCCAAGTTTGAAGAAACAAACACAAAGGTCACCCAAGCGGGTTGTTTTCAGCAAACTAACGGAGAAATTAAGGTGACAACCGCGTGCATCCAGAGTTAGTCAGATCCCGAAGGCAGTTCCTTTGGGAAACGCAGGAGCAGCGCGCCAGATGACGGCTACCTTACAGCGCACCCCTCAGAGGCACTGCTACGAAAGGAAGGCAGAAGGTTGGAACTCAAAATAACTCGCAAGGCGCCCGTTAAGGGGGAAGCTTTAATTTCCTGAGCAGAACCTCCCCCCTGAAGGCAGCCCAGGGACTCTTTGCTTCCCTAGGGAGACGGCAGGGACGGGGCAGGGCGGTGGGATGGAGGGACACAGGGCCAGATGGACGGCCAGACGGCCGGATGGATGGACAGACAGACGGCCAGACGGCCCAAAAGGCCTGAGCAAGGGCTGAGGAGCGGGAGGGAAGGGCAGGGCGAGGGGAAGGGGAAGGGCGGCCCTGGGCCTGACAGGGCACCTTGGGCCTAACCCCGGGCAGCAGCTCCCCATCTCACAGGGCCCACGGGGGGCTGCCTGTAACAGGAGATGCGGGCAGGTAAATTTTACAAGCACTGCATCACAAATACCCTGCAACACCTGAACTATTCACTGGGACAGCCTCCTTCCTCACCTCCTGAAAGCTCCAGCTGGCAAACCAAGGACAAAATGAAAGGCAGATGTGGAGGACCTCGTAAGATACTGTTTTGTTCCCTACGTGCCCACTGCTGGTGACACGTAATGCCTCCTGTTCCCAAACGACATCGGCACGTTACATCTTTACTACATGCTGAAAGGAACTCAGCAACTTGAACACAACTTAGAATTACCCATCCCAGCAGCAGGCTGTCCAGCTGAAGCTGCTTTAGCCAATCAAGTGTGTCATGCTGCCCCTCAAAGGTTTCTTCCTGGGAACGTCTGCTGTGACACTCCTGACGTATTACTTCTCGGAATGGCAGAACTGCGCTGGGTAGGCCCCACAGCAAGACTCGTATTTCTGTCCTTCCCTTTCAGGAAAGGATCTCCCACCTTGAATTTATTAATTTTCATGATGATGATACACAAATTGAAGTTTTGAAAAACTGAATGCTGATTAACAGATTTCTAGCACAGCCTGTGCATCAAAATTCATTTCTCTCCATTTAGGTAATCTTAGTTTCTGAGTTACAGTTACAGTCAAAATTTTTCTTCTTCGATTTTTTTCTTTTTCTTTTTTTTTTTTTTTTTTTTCAATATACCATAGGACTATGCAGTTCAATCATCAATCATCTTGGAAAGCTCAAGGAGGAGGTCATCCTCATCCTTCCCTGGGTCCAAGTCGAGCTTGGCTTCCAGTATGCCGTCTGAGAGTTCCCAAAGTAGCGTCTCTAAATCCTTGTCTACAGATACGGGCGCGTTGCCTGTGGAACTCAGCCGGCGTGTCCTTGCGTCTTCTAGCTGGGAAGAAGCTGAAGTCGAGCTTGAGAACTCCATTGGCTCCACGGATTCTGCCTGGCTTCCAAGATGTGCTTCAGGTCTTGGCAGAGCAAGGAAGAGAACAATCAGTATATGCCATTTCTTAACGGGAAATCCCTTTTCTGCAAACCGGCTCTTAAAACCGTAGCCAACCCCTCCTGCACTTCAGTCTTACCCAGGGATTGTTATTCAATTAACCCAGGGCTACATTTAGAGCCCAATATATTAGCAGGTACATTTTTCAGTTTGGGGGTTTCTCTGTGAAGCCAGAGCACCCGGAGTCTAGCAAAGATGGGAAACCAACATGGCCTCCCGGAAGCCCAGTGTCCGAGAACTACATCTCCCGGCATGCTCTGGGAAAACAATATGGACTCCCGGAAACCCGGTGGCCAAGAACTACATTTCCCAGCACTCCCCAGAAAATTGAGCCTCGCAGCGTGCCGTAGGACGCCATTTTTTGCTCTGTTACATTACCGGTTTCGTGTTTATGGAGGGTTTTCCCGCCGTTTTGGGGGGTTTCCCCTCAATTTCGGGTTTTCAGCTCTCCATTTCAGAGTTCTTCCCCGCAATTTTGGGGTTCCTTCCCCTAATTTGGTGCTTCGCCCCCCCCCCTTTTGGGGTTCACCCTCCATTTTGGGGATTCCCCCCAGTTCCAAGCCCCCCACAATTTTGGAGGCCCCCACCATCCTTTCTTGGCCTGCCACCCTAATATTAAGGTTCTTTCCCCCAATGTTGGGGTTCTCACCACATGTTTGAGGTTCCTTCCCTTAATTTGGGGCTTAGCTCCCCGGGATCTGGGGCTTTAACCCCAATTTTGGGGGTCCCCCCCAAGTTTGGGGATTCCTCCCCAGGTCTGGGGGGGGTCCACATTCAATTCTGGAATTTCACACTTCCATTTAAGTCTTCTTCCCCCCCAATATGGGGGTTCGCCCACCCAATTTTGGGGGTTCCTCCCCTAATTTGGGGGGGACACAACCGATTGTAGAGTCCCCCACCCTCCTTTTTTGGGTTCCCCCCTAATATTAAAAGTTCTTCCGCCCAATTTTGGGGGACCCCACAATTTTGACGTTCCTTCCCCTAACTTGGGGCTTCAACCCTTCAATTTTGGGGGGGGCTCCCACCCTCTTATTTTGGCCTTCCGCCCTAATATTAGGCCTAACCCCTAAGAACCTTGACCCCTAACGCTATGGCAACCACGGATCTAACCCTAACCCCTACCCCAACAAACCCTAGAAACCCTAACCCTAAAAACCCTTACAGCCCTAACCCGATAAAATTTACCACACTAAACCCCTGAAGACTGTTCTGGGGGGTCCACATTCAATTCTGGAATTTCACACTTCCGTTTAAGTGTTCTGCCCCCCCAATATGGGGGTTCGCCCACCCAATTTTGGGGGTTCCTCCCCTAATTGGGGGGGACACAACCAATTTTGGGGGGGACACAACCAATTTGGTAATTTTGGTAACCATTTTTGTAATGTTTCTTACACCGTGATTTCCACCCAATTGCTCTAAGGATTCTGGTTGTCTGCATTTTACAAGGTTGTCTGTTAAGCTTTCTTATCACTGCAAGCATATATCAATACCACCTTCCTTCCCTCTAAACGATGTAACTCTGTGCAAAAACATTTTTATTCCCACAACCTTGATCCCCTTACCCTAAAATCCTTATTCTCTTTAACCCTAACAACTCTAACCACAACCCTAACCCTTCATATCAACCCCCCGATGCTAATGACACTGACTAATGATCCAAACCCCAAACCCCAGGCAACCAACAAAGAAACAGACACAAAGCTGAAAACTACAAAAAAGGCAAAACCCTGGATACAGACCCCAAATCACAAACACGCTACCAAAATGCTACAGAAAAGCCCCAGACGCAGGCCCCAAGCACTACAGCTAGGCCCCAGAAGCTCTAGACACATCCCAAAGCCAAAATGCAATCCCCAAACACTACAGAAAAGCCCCCAAACACCAGACACAGGCTGCAGAAGTCTACAAGCAGGCCCCAGCCACACCCGGATGCAGACCCCAACTGTCCACAAGCAGCTCCCAACCCACCCCCCCCATGAACTGGACCCCCCACCACCACCACCCAGATGCATGCCCCAGGCCCCAGGCCTCAGCCCCAGCCCCCACACCCCAGACTCAGGCCCCAAAGGTGTACAACCAGCTCCCAACTGCCCCCCTCAAAGGGAGGCCCCAAAGCCTGCCAGAGGACCCTAGAGCGTACAAGCAGCTCCCAACCCCCCCGGCACAGGCCCCAACCCCCCCCCCCAGACACAGGCCCCAAAGGTGTACAAGCAACTCCCCATCCTCCCCAGAGGCACGCCCCAAAGGTGTACAAACAGCCCCAACCCCCCAAGACCCAGACCCCTACAGCGTAGAAGCAGCTCCCAACCCCATGCCCCCAAGGCACATGCCCCAACCCCTCCCCCAAGGCAGGCCCTAACAGTGTACAAGCAGCTCCCACCCCCCCCCAGACGCAGGCCCCAAAGGTGTACAAGCAGGCCCCTACAGTATACAAGCAGCTCACAACCACCCCCCCAAAGGCAGGCCCCAACCCCCTCCAGATGCAAGCCCGAAAGGTTAAAACCAGCTCCAACCCCCCAAGCCCCCTGCCCCGCGCAGACGCAGGCCCCAAAGGTGTACAAGCAGTTCCCAACCCCTCCAAGGCAGGCCCCAAAAGTGTACAGGCAGGCCCCTACAGTGTAGAAACGCTCCAACCCCTCCCCTTCCACCTCGAGGGAGGCCCTCCCCCCCCAGTATACACGAAGCTCCCAACCCCCTCTCAGAGGAATGCCTAAAAAAGTATACAAGCAGCTCCTAACACCCCCCCACCCCCCCCCCCCCAAAAGAGGCAGTCCCCAAAGGTGTACAAGCAGGCCCTCAAATCCCTTAGGTGTACAAGCAGGCCCTTCAAATCCCTTAGCCCCTGCGCCAGCTTTATTGGCGAGCAGCGAGGCTGGGGGGGGAGGGGGGCAAGACAGCCTTAAATAAAATACAAATATAGAAAGTGTTATAAATGGCTGTTATAAATCCAAATAGGATTACAATCAAAGTTTACAATTTATTAAACGAATAGAGGCAAGCAAGCAGCGCTGGGTGCGCCGGGAGTCTCTGCTCCCCCAGGACGCACACCTGTTACGTAAGGCGGCTGGTTTTGATGCTCCCAGGCTAATACATATTCATTACTACTTCGAGAAGAGGCAGGGTTATTAGAATTGGTTTCCGGAATCCGAAACCCCTCCCAGGGGCGCCTGCGTACCAGTCTCTGGTGGTCTCTCGGGGCTTGCTCGGGCTGAATGCTGGTTGTCTTCCTCCCAGGCTTTTGTCCTTCAATTGTCCTTCATCTCCCCCTTCCTCCTCGTTTGGGAGCCTCTGCGCCGGATTTCAGAAACTCTAGCAACATCCCCTGCAGTAGTCAGCACTTTTCCCTAAAAACCCCTTTGTTCTTTTATCACCTAGACCCGGGCCTCGATGTTAACCCTTCAAATCCCTTAGTGACACGAATTGCTGGACCATTCCTTACAAAAGGAAGGATAAAATATGTAGAGGAGCAATGGCACACGCGAAAGCCCAGCGCCGCGGGCAGAGGCAGCGAAGGTTGACGGCAGAACAGTGCTCGGTTTGAACACGGAGAGGGAAAGCGAGGGGAAGGTGGCCGAAGCCGGCCGCAGTCTCTGAGCTCTCCTCCTCCTGATTGTTTTCTCTCAAAGCCATTTCTGTCTGTGTGCGGGCACCCGGAGCCGGCAGAAGTCCCCGTGAAGTCCTTCGGCAGGACGGAGGGCTGCGTGGGCTCCAGTGAGAGAGGGAGTTAGGAGAATCTTATCAAGTAGAGATAGAGCGCTGACAGCGTTAAACTAGGATGCTACTTAGCGTCTTTGCTAACTATGGTGCATTGTGCCAATTAACTAAAGCAAGAAGCCTTGGGCCCCTTACCAAGGTCAGTCTCCTAATAAGAGAGTGAGCCTGTCTTAAGAAACTGGGAGAAACTGGTCCTGCAGATGGACAAGAGCCAAGGAGCAACTGAGTCTGTGCAAAGACAAGAGGTCAACTAGCGGTGACGAGGAAGAGTCATCAATCTTCATGCCCACGACCTCCCGTGCTGCCCAGCGCTGAATAAACATACCTACTTTACAATCTCACTGATTGTGGAGTCCCTTTTCCGCAAGTCACTAGCAGCGGTTTCTTCCGCAGAGGTTTTCCCAGAGCCGCTTCAAAGCTTCCCTCGCGGAGCTGGGGCATCGCAGGGGGTCGTCAAAGCACGCACGCGCACACACACACACACGCACACACACACACACAGGCGTTGTTGTCCAAACAGAAAGTATTTACAACAAATTCGACAAGCGGTTTTCCTCTGCCAGCAGCAAATGCCTGAGGGCCCCTACAGCTTCACAAATCATAGCACAAAGAGCCTAAAGTTCCTCTAAAATTTAGGGAAATGATTCAAAATAGATCTGCTAGGGGAAAACGATCACTGGCGGCAGGGTACACAATACACGCGAGTCTCAGCTCTCCTCCGCAGGGTCAGTGCCCACGCCCAAGTGCGACGCTGATGGCACCCGAACATTTGCTGTAGCAGGCAGCAGAGCCAGCAGCTCAGGGGAGCAATTTTAAAAACCAGGAGGCACTTAAACCAACCCTTAATTGACCCAGTTACTGCAGGAGAGTCCTGACTACTCGCCCTGGAGTCCTACTGTCACCAGCAAAAAGCACCAACCAAAGCTTGGGGGAACTTTGGTACAGCACAAGAGAAGGGAGTGGGGGTAGCGTAGCCATATCGCAGAGCTGCTGCTTTTCACACCATTTTATCATCCCTGATAATTGAAAGTAAGGCCGGGTGGGCTGACCCCACCACCACCACTCCTGGCAGCATGTTTGGTCCACAACGCTAGAATAATTATTTTGCTCCCTCCCGCCCCTACAGCTTCATCATCTGAAAAGATTACAGTCAAAACAATGGCATACACAAATAAAAGTCAAGAGTTGACATAGTAACTCCGGGATTTGGGTATCAACTGTCCGAGAAATCAGAACACCCAGGCTTCACAATGTGCCCAACATCGAGCTGTGCCAAGGGGGGGCGGAAGGAAGAAGCTTTCCGTTTAAGCCTTCAGAGCATCGCTCCATCACTACGTCAATTCACAGCCACCACAGCGTGCCGATGGACATCTTTCTGTGCCAAAAGAAACAAGTGCTTTGTCCTCTTGATATCAAAGGTAGCCACCTATAGTTACGGAACCATGCACAAGACCTTAACTCTGACCAGCAGGAAAACTTAGGACAACTGAGTGCAGATCCTGCCAATTTCTACCAGTTCCAACTGTGCTTTAAGTCTCATTGCAAAGCCTCAGTTAGAAAAAGGATCACCTCAGGGTATCCAACAAGAAGAAGAGTTGTTTTCTTTTTTTTTTTTTTTTTTTTTTTTTCAATATACCATAGGACTATGCAGTTCAATCATCAATCATCTTGGAAAGCTCAAGGAGGAGGTCATCCTCATCCTTCCCTGGGTCCAAGTCGAGCTCGGCTTCCAGTATGCCGTCTGAGAGTTCCCAAAGTAGCATCTCTAAATCCTTGTCTACAGATACGGGCGCGTTGCCTGTGGAACTCAGCCGGCGTGTCCTTGCGTCTTCTAGCTGGGAAGAAGCTGAAGTCGAGCTTGAGAACTCCATTGGCTCCACGGATTCTGCCTGGCTTCCAAGATGTGCTTCAGGTCTTGGCAGAGCAAGGAAGAGAACAATCAGTATATGCCATTTCTTAACGGGAAATCCCTTTTCTGCAAACCGGCTCTTAAAACCGTAGCCAACCCCTCCTGCACTTCAGTCTTACCCAGGGATTGTTATTCAATTAACCCAGGGCTACATTTAGAGCCCAATATATTAGCAGGTACATTTTTCAGTTTGGGGGTTTCTCTGTGAAGCCAGAGCACCCGGAGTCTAGCAAAGATGGGAAACCAACATGGCCTCCCGGAAGCCCAGTGTCCGAGAACTACATCTCCCGGCATGCTCTGGGAAAACAATATGGACTCCCGGAAACCCGGTGGCCAAGAACTACATTTCCCAGCACTCCCCAGAAAATTGAGCCTCGCAGCGTGCCGTAGGACGCCATTTTTTGCTCTGTTACATTACCGGTTTCGTGTTTATGGAGGGTTTTCCCGCCGTTTTGGGGGGTTTCCCCTCAATTTCGGGTTTTCAGCTCTCCATTTCAGAGTTCTTCCCCGCAATTTTGGGGTTCCTTCCCCTAATTTGGTGCTTCGCCCCCCCCCCTTTTGGGGTTCACCCTCCATTTTGGGGATTCCCCCCAGTTCCAAGCCCCCCACAATTTTGGAGGCCCCCACCATCCTTTCTTGGCCTGCCACCCTAATATTAAGGTTCTTTCCCCCAATGTTGGGGTTCTCACCACATGTTTGAGGTTCCTTCCCTTAATTTGGGGCTTAGCTCCCCGGGATCTGGGGCTTTAACCCCAATTTTGGGGGTCCCCCCCAAGTTTGGGGATTCCTCCCCAGGTCTGGGGGGGGTCCACATTCAATTCTGGAATTTCACACTTCCATTTAAGTCTTCTTCCCCCCCAATATGGGGGTTCGCCCACCCAATTTTGGGGGTTCCTCCCCTAATTTGGGGGGGACACAACCGATTGTAGAGTCCCCCACCCTCCTTTTTTGGGTTCCCCCCTAATATTAAAAGTTCTTCCGCCCAATTTTGGGGGACCCCACAATTTTGACGTTCCTTCCCCTAACTTGGGGCTTCAACCCTTCAATTTTGGGGGGGGCTCCCACCCTCTTATTTTGGCCTTCCGCCCTAATATTAGGCCTAACCCCTAAGAACCTTGACCCCTAACGCTATGGCAACCACGGATCTAACCCTAACCCCTACCCCAACAAACCCTAGAAACCCTAACCCTAAAAACCCTTACAGCCCTAACCCGATAAAATTTACCACACTAAACCCCTGAAGACTGTTCTGGGGGGTCCACATTCAATTCTGGAATTTCACACTTCCGTTTAAGTGTTCTGCCCCCCCAATATGGGGGTTCGCCCACCCAATTTTGGGGGTTCCTCCCCTAATTGGGGGGGACACAACCAATTTTGGGGGGGACACAACCAATTTGGGGGGGGACACAACCAATTTGGGGGGGTCCCCCCAATTTTAGAGTCCCCCACCCTCCTTTTTTGGGTTTCCCCCAATATTAAGAGCTCTTCCGCCCAATTTTGGGGGACCCCACAATTTTGACGTTTCTTCCCCTAAATTGGGGCTTCGACCCTTCAATTTTGGGGGGGGCTCCCCCCTTAGTTTGGCCTTCCACCCTAATATTGGGCCTTAGCCCTAAGAACCCTGACCCCTAACACTACGGCTCCCACGGATCTAACCCTAACCCCTACCCCAAAAAACCCTAGAAACCCTAACCCTAAAAACCCTTACAGTCCTAACCCGATAAAATTTACCACACTAGACCTACGCCTAAAAGCCCTAACCCTAAAAATTAAGACCCTCTAAACCCTAACCCAAAACGTAAAGATTCTCAAAGCCCTAACGCTGGAGACCCTAACCTTAAAAAAAAAAATAAGACCTTAAAACCCTAACCCTAAATACCTGACCATAACTAAAACCCTAAGACCCTAACCCTAAAAACCCTATCAACACTAAAACCACAAAATACTTTAAAACCTTAACACACTAACCCCCAAACCCTAACCCTTATAACTCCAACCCTAACAACCTTAAAATCCTAACCCTAAACCCTGGAAACCCTAACCCTGAAACCCAACCCTAGTGCCTTAGCCCTGAAACCTTAAAACCCTAACACCTTATTAGAAACACTCTGTAACCAATACCATAGGCTCAGGCAAGTATCTCAGTGAGGTAGCATTTTTATTCACGATTGCAATGGCAGGCGTCCCACAAGCCACCTACTAGTTCCATAACACAGTTTATATAATTTTTTTTTTCCTCTCGGTGACCAGGACCCTCCCCAGTTTCCCCATTGACTGGGTAATCCATGTTCACAATCTATCCAGTGCTTCACAGAAAATACACAGCTGCTGGCCTGTTACTAGTCAATTTTATTTTTTTCTTGACTGTTTTCCTCTTTGAGGTGGTAATGTTTCTTACACCGTGATTTCCACCCAATTGCTCTAAGGATTCTGGTTGTCTGCATTTTACAAGGTTGTCTGTTAAGCTTTCTTATCACTGCAAGCATATATCAATACCACCTTCCTTCCCTCTAAACGATGTAACTCTGTGCAAAAACATTTTTATTCCCACAACCTTGATCCCCTTACCCTAAAATCCTTATTCTCTTTAACCCTAACAACTCTAACCACAACCCTAACCCTTCATATCAACCCCCCGACGCTAATGACACTGACTAATGATCCAAACCCCAAACCCCAGGCAACCAACAAAGAAACAGACACAAAGCTGAAAACTACAAAAAAGGCAAAACCCTGGATACAGACCCCAAATCACAAACACGCTACCAAAATGCTACAGAAAAGCCCCAGACGCAGGCCCCAAGCACTACAGCTAGGCCCCAGAAGCTCTAGACACATCCCAAAGCCAAAATGCAATCCCCAAACACTACAGAAAAGCCCCCAAACACCAGACACAGGCTGCAGAAGTCTACAAGCAGGCCCCAGCCACACCCGGATGCAGACCCCAACTGTCCACAAGCAGCTCCCAACCCACCCCCCCCATGAACTGGACCCCCCACCACCACCACCCAGATGCATGCCCCAGGCCCCAGGCCTCAGCCCCAGCCCCCACACCCCAGACTCAGGCCCCAAAGGTGTACAACCAGCTCCCAACTGCCCCCCTCAAAGGGAGGCCCCAAAGCCTGCCAGAGGACCCTAGAGCGTACAAGCAGCTCCCAACCCCCCCGGCACAGGCCCCAACCCCCCCCCAGACACAGGCCCCAAAGGTGTACAAGCAACTCCCCATCCTCCCCAGAGGCACGCCCCAAAGGTGTACAAACAGCCCCAACCCCCCAAGACCCAGACCCCTACAGCGTAGAAGCAGCTCCCAACCCCATGCCCCCAAGGCACATGCCCCAACCCCTCCCCCAAGGCAGGCCCTAACAGTGTACAAGCAGCTCCCACCCCCCCCCAGACGCAGGCCCCAAAGGTGTACAAGCAGGCCCCTACAGTATACAAGCAGCTCACAACCAGCCCCCCAAAGGCAGGCCCCAACCCCCTCCAGATGCAAGCCCGAAAGGTTAAAACCAGCTCCAACTCCCCAACCCCCCCCGCCCCGCGCAGACGCAGGCCCCAAAGGTGTACAAGCAGTTCCCAACCCCTCCAAGGCAGGCCCCAAAAGTGTACAGGCAGGCCCCTACAGTGTAGAAACGCTCCAACCCCTCCCCTTCCACCTCGAGGGAGGCCCTCCCCCCCCAGTATACACGAAGCTCCCAACCCCCTCTCAGAGGAATGCCTAAAAAAGTATACAAGCAGCTCCTAACACCACCCCCCCCCCCAAAAGAGGCAGTCCCCAAAGGTGTACAAGCAGGCCCTCAAATCCCTTAGGTGTACAAGCAGGCCCTTCAAATCCTTTAGCCCCTGCGCCAGCTTTATTGGCGAGCAGCGAGGCTGGGGGGGGAGGGGGGCAAGACAGCCTTAAATAAAATACAAATATAGAAAGTGTTATAAATGGCTGTTATAAATCCAAATAGGATTACAATCAAAGTTTACAATTTATTAAACGAATAGAGGCAAGCAAGCAGCGCTGGATGCGCCGGTGATTCAAAGATCATAAATCCAATTTCTTTAAGTGATTTATTCTTTATTGACGGCGCCGGATGCACGGGGGATCTTTCCGCCTATCGTGCATCCCGAAGTGAAAAGCCGTCCCAAATTTATACATCACAGTGATTAATATTTTATTAATGCCTATACATATTCATTATCTAACCCCGTCTACTCTCGCTTCTCATGCTAATCAGTTTTTTGTGTCCTGCGCCTGCGCAGATCCTCTCAGTGGTCTTGGGCAGGGGTCGTCGAGCTGTGGTCGGTGGTCTCAGAGAGGAAGGCCATAAGTCTTCCTCACAGTGTACTTTTCACCCTTGGTCAGGATTCTGCTGATTTAGCTTTCTTCCTAACCGCAAGGACTGTTTTTTCTTCGAATCTTCTGCTCATTATTTTCTTATCTTGGATTCCAATGTCTTGTTCGAGATATATTGCCCGTATATGTCCTATTTCGAGATACATTGTCCGTACATCTGTTTCCTGCCCTACACCTAATGTTCTGTTCTCCTTTAATAGTTTCATTCTTAACCCTTTCTTATCTGGAATCGCCTCAGCTTCCCTAATCAATCCCCCCTTTTCTTTTCCCCATGCAAATTCTTTTGCATTGCATGCCCTTATCATTAGCAGTATCGCAGTAACATACATACAAATATTCCTACTGCCAATAACATAACCAGATCAGTAAAAACTTGTTCTAACTATTGAAAATTGGGTAACCATGAGGTTAGCTTATTCCATATTTCCTCAAAGCCCCATGAAATGTTATCCTTACTAATCTTATACAGAACCTTTGTTTGTTTCTATATTTCCTCTATGTCGGTAGAGACCTTTCCGAATACAAAAATTCTTCTTCCCAGCCTCTACGATATGTATCCCTCAATACCTTGCCATGTACTCTCGTCAGGGAAGCTAATATTGCCATTCGTTGTAACAATTTCCAATTCCAAACAAGTATTACAAAAGATAATATTAAACTTATACCAACTAACATCAATAGAACAATAATTGGGTGACACAATGTGTTCAAAATCCCAGTTGCAGTTGGCGACCATCCAAAGAGTTTGTCCCACCAGCTATGATCTGTGTCTTGTTTTACTCTTTGCAAAACTCTGTTTATTTCTTTTGTATCATGGTGGACAGTGATTAAAGTCTTCTCTCCATCTTCCTGAATGCCTTTTAAAATTTTGATCAGGTCTTGGTGTTTAAGTAATTGCTTCACTAGCGTGAGGTTCATCCCAATAGGTGTGGGTAATAACTTGTGATACATTGTGTTGTTGGACTTGATCAACTGGTGGGATACCACTGGTGCTGAATATAAAAAATCACACCCGATGATTCTAACAAAGTTACAAATACAAAAGTTAGAGTGATTTTTGCTAGGTAGAGTTATGTTTTCCTCATCTACTTCTACAAAAGCACAAGCAGTCCTTAAACACACACAGCCTTGACCAATATATACAAGCACAGTCTTTTGACTAGTATTTGGATGAATTTCAAAGTGGCAAACACCTTGCTCAGTGTCAAGACAGACATCCTGAGCATCAATTGTGTTGCTCTCACAAATAAATCCTTGTTGTTCCCGGGTAACACATGATTCTAGATTCACAGACTGCCATTTCCCGTTCTTCATCCGGGCCCAGGTTCTATGCTCCGAAGGATAGAGCACTGTTTCCTCATGATTTAACCCTAGTGCAACAATGGGGTGGATAACATAAACTGTAGCATTACGTATAGTAAGCACAAAGGCAGTAGCCATGTTAATAATGGGATCATAGGTAAAATTTACCAGAGTCCACCAAGATTGGAACTTCTTTTCAAAATCATTGGCATTGTCCCAAACAATCTTTCGGACTTCAGCCGGAAAAATGCCTTCACTTCCTTCCCTAATGATCAAGGCAGCCGTTGCCTGCATCCATAACTGTACCTGTATACAACTAAGAGCTAAAGATACATTATCTTGCGCCATACTAAGTGCATCTATTATTAGTCTGTGGTCCTGGTCTTCAGCCTTTTCCCATATTGGTAACACCTTTGAAACTTGCCATTGGCTAGTTCCCAATGCCAGTAAGGATGATTGCAGGGGCTGTTTTAGTTTTGTCAAATCGCTTGTTGCTGTGGCTAGCTTATTCATTAGTATTTCTGAATCAATTCCATTTAAAACTCCTAATCCTGTTCCTAGCATTCCAGTTAAGTCTCTTTGTGTTCTGCCCCTGAGGTGTACTTGCTTTTGTGACCATATTGTCCAGCCTTCTAATGATGTCTTTAGGAAAGGAGAACAGGCTGGTTGAACTGCTGAGATGTTAATTTGTATTAGCAATTCAACACGCTTGAGAGACCATTCTGGATTAAATAACAATTGTTGTTGGCCTGTGTTCCTTACTACATATGGGCCTGTTTCATAAATTTTGGGTTCCAGCTTGACTGGGGCTTGGGCATAGGTTGTAGGGGAAGGAAGTGCAATAGGGGGTCTCACTGTTGTAGGAAGTATAGCATATATTGTAAAATTTATCATGAGGCTCTCGCCTTCCTTGATCTCGAGCTTTTGACCATTATTAGTCCAAAAACAGTTAACTGCTACAGTCTGTGTTAATATAAAATTATACCAACAATCTAATTTACCTGGGCGGATACAACCTTCTTGTTGGCCACTTTTGGAAGTCGGTTTTACTAAAATCCCCGTTGCTTTCTCGTGGGCTGTTCCATTAATCATACGGCACCCTATTTCAATTTCGTCCCCTACAGTTCTTTGGTGTATCCACCCTTCCCCTAAATTTCGCCATTCTGATAATGCATGTAAATGATCACCATTTGTTCGCCAAATAACCACAACAGCTAACTTTCCATTAATGCTCTTATCCTCTGTGGTTACGGCTTCAGACCAAGGCCACCCACCATTCTCTATCATCATAGAAGCACCTTCCAATTCTTGAATCACAATTACAACTATAAGCCACAGAAATAAAACAATTCTGTTAACTAAATTTCTGCTAACTACATTACTAAATACTCCTGACCATAGTGTCTTCATTTCGCTTGACTGAACTTTAGTTTCAGTTCACCGTCACCCAGCGTTACTTTCCAGGGGGCTTTTGGAGCTTTCTTCACTCTCGAATAATGGATCCAGGCCGTTTGCTCCTTAATCTTGATGGCGGTATGTGTTGTCAGCAGCACCTGGTATGGTCCCGTCCACTTTTCTTCCAAAGGGCGACCTGCAAATGCTTTTACATACACATAATCCCCAGGTTTAAAGGGGTGGATTGGTTGGTCCAGCCCTCTAGCCCTGGTTCCTGAGACAACTTTAGATATTTGATCCAACTGTTTTTGGAGTCCTATTAAATAATTATACAAGTATCCCGACCCCAGTTGCGTCAGGTCCTCCCCGCTGAACAAAAACTGATAGGGTCTTCCGTATAATATTTCAAAAGGGCTTAGATTTTCCTTTGTCCGTGGTTTTACTCTAATTCTAAGTAAAGCCAAAGGGAGAGACTGAGGCCATGATAAATTAGTCTCTTGCCCTATTTTGGCTATTTGTTGTTTGATTAGATGATTCATCTTTTCCACTTGTCCGCTTGCCTGTGGTCTGTAAGGGGTATGGAGTTGCCAGTCTACCCCTAAGACCTTACTTACTTCTTGAACTATTTGCGCACAAAAATGAGAGCCTCTATCTGAGGACATTGCTGCCGGAATTCCGAAACGCGGTATTATCTCATTCAGTAAAACCTTAACCACTTCTCTTGCCTTGTTGGTTCGACAGGGAAAAGCCTCCGGCCACCCGGAAAAAGTATCTGTCAAAACCAACAAGTATCGATACCCCCCTTTTCTTGGCAGTTCTGAAAAATCTATCTGCCATTGTTGTCCTGGATAGTTTCCTTTACTGATTATTCCGAACTTTACCCTATTTTCTGTATTAGGGTTATGATGCAAACAAATACTGCATTGCTGGGTTACTTGTTTTACCGTAGTATACAGATTTCTTCCCACCAAGACTCGACTCAGATTTTTATATAAGGTGTCTGCTCCCCAATGAGTCTTATTATGTTCTGCCATGACCATAGGCCATATTAAATTAGAGGGTAGTACAACCCTATTATCTTTCAGGTATACCCATCCATCACTCCTTGCTTTTCCTCCCAGGTCCCCAATTAACTTTTGATCTTCCCGTGTGTACCTAGGTTCCTGTCCTTCACCTAAAGTTTGTATTTTACCGTCTGGTATTAAAGTGAGCGCTTCTGCCTCAGCCAATCCGGCCACCCTTTTTGCTTCTTGGTCAGCCAATCGGTTCCCTACCTCGAAGTCAGCGGTTCCTTTTTGGTGTCCCCGGCAATGTATAACAGCCACCTTCTCTGGGTGCTTTACCGCTTCCAACAACTTCAAAATCTCCTCAGCATATTTTATTTGTTTTCCTTGGGCCGTTAATAATCCTCGTTCCTTCCAGATAGCCCCATGTGCATGCACCACACCAAATGCATACTTAGAGTCTGTCCAGATATTTACTTTCTTTCCTGCTGCTAGTTCCAATGCCCGCGTAAGGGCAATTATTTCTGCTTTCTGAGCAGACGTCCCAAGGGGTAATGGTTTCGACTCAATTACCTGTTGAGTGGTCGTCACCGCATACCCTGCTTTGCGTTGTCCTTGTTTCACAAAGCTGCTTCCATCAGTATACCATGATTCGTCCGCGTCTTCCAAGGGCTCCTCCTTGAGATCTGGTCGGCTAGAATACACAGTTTCCATAGTTTCGATACAATCGTGGACCACTGGCTCGTCAGGAGCGTTACTAAGGAAAGAAGCTGGGTTCACAATGTTAGTAACCACAATTTCTACGTCATCTTGCTCCACCAGTATTGCTTGGTATTTTAAAAATCTTTGAGGGGATAACCAGTGTGCCCCTTTCTGCTCCAAGACTGCCGAGACAGTGTGTGATACCAGCACGGTTATCTTCTGTCCCATAGTGAACTTCCGAGCCTCCTGTATATTCATGATGACAGCGGCCACCGCTCGAAGGCAACCCGGCCAACCTTTACTTACTTCATCCAGTTGTTTAGAGAAGTAGGCCACAGCTCTCCTGTAGGGGCCCAGCTTCTGTGCCAGCACCCCCAGAGCCATCCCTTGTCTCTCATAGGAGTACAACCAAAAGGGTTTAGACAAGTCCGGTAGACCCAAAGCTGGTGCTCGCATTAACTCCAATTTAAGCTTCTTAAAGGCAGCCCGTGCTTCCCCCGTCCAGACCAATTTCGATTGGTTATTCTTGATGAGGTCATATAGGGGTTTTACAATTAGTCCATAATTATTAATCCATAGACGGCACCAACCTGTCATCCCTAGAAAAGTTTGTAATTCCTTAATGGTCTGTGGTTCTGGGGTACGGCAGATAGTTTCTTTCCGTTCTGTTCCTAACTCCCTTTGTCCCCCTGAAATCTCAAACCCCAAGTAAGTTACACGTGACTGAATCAGCTGAGCCTTCTGTTGAGAGACTCGATACCCATTCAAACCCAGAAAATTAAGGAGACTTATCGTCCATTGCATGCAGCTGCTCCTATTCTCAGTGGCTATCAAAAGGTCATCAACGTATTGCAGCAGAACTCCTTCGGTGTTTGGGGCCTCCCAAACCTCAAGCTCTTTTGCTAGTTGATTCCCAAAAATCGTGGGGCTGTTTTTGAATCCCTGCGGCAATACGGTCCAGGTCAATTGAGCCTTTCGTCCTGAGTCTGGATTTTCCCATTCAAAAGCAAAAAGCTTCTGACTTTCTGGGGCTAAAGTCAGGCAGAAGAAGGCATCTTTTAAATCCAGTACGGTAAACCAAACTAAATTATCTTTTAATTTAGTCAGTAATGTGTACGGGTTGGCTACCACAGGGTGTATATCTTCAGTGATCTTATTTATAGCTCTTAAATCCTGCACTAATCTATAGTTCTTCCCATCTGGCTTCTTAATTGGTAGTATAGGAGTATTATATTTCAGATTCACACTCAACCAGCAGTCCATGTTTTAAAAACTTATCCACTATCCCCTTAATTCCTTTCCTGTCTTCTAATCTTAGGGGATATTGCTTAATCTTAACTGGCCTTTCCCCTGGCTTTAATCTCACCACTATCGGGGCTGCATTTTTGGCTCGCCCAGGGATGTCAGTAGCCCAGACTCCTGGGTAAACTTGGTCTAAAATCTCCGAAGGTACTTTACCGATGGGGTCTGCTTGTATCAGCGTTAAGCTTAGCACGGTTATCAGCTTTTCTTCTCTCACCTTTAACCCCACCTTCCCTTTTTCAAAGACAATTTCCGCTTCTAATTGTTCTAGTAAATCTCGCCCCAGCAAAGACTTCGGGGATCCTGGTAAATATAAAAACCTATGTATTCCCATCTGTTTCCCTAACTTATATTTTAAAGGCCTTAGGAAAAAGGCTTTCTCGTGCTGGCCTGTAGCTCCTATCACCGTCACAAAATCCTCATCCTCTGGTATCAATTTCTGGTTTAACACAGAATAAGTCGCTCCTGTGTCAATTAAAAACTCCACTTCCTGTCCTGATTTCCCTAGCTTAATT
Source organism: Anser anser (assembly GCF_964211835.1). Taxonomy (NCBI): domain Eukaryota; kingdom Metazoa; phylum Chordata; class Aves; order Anseriformes; family Anatidae; genus Anser; species Anser anser. The sequence goes on from NW_028153745.1 coordinate 84,828, forward strand.
TTAACCAGCGGATCTGCTAGGGTAGAATCCCCCGGTCCACTTCATTGGTCGGGAGATACACTAGCTACCATCAACCTGTTCTTCTCCCATTGTTTCCGACATTCCCTTTTCCAATGACCCACTTCCCTACAATATGCACACTGATTCGGTCTCAGGGGAGGCTTTACTGACCTTCCCCTTATCCCATTCCCTCTTCCTTTTCCCCGAAAAGGTTCTTCTTGCCTCTGTAAGGCCGCAACAGTTGCCGCAGCAATAGCCCTACCCAGCCTTTGTTTCTCATTCCCTTCTCGATTCCTAAATACCCTCCATGCCTCTTCCACCAGCCTTTCTAAATCTCTCACATCCGGCTCTTTCATTTTCTGAAGCTTCCGCCTTATATCGTCCGCAGACTGACCCAAGAACAATGATACTAGCTGGACTTTACCTTCCTCAGAAGAGGGGTCTATCGTTGTAAATTTTTGCATTGCTGTCCTTAGCCGATCGAGAAATTCTGACGGGGTCTCAGTTTGCCCCTGTTTTATGGTATATAACCTAGACCAGTTTACAGACTTTGGTATCGCACTTTCCAAGGCGATCCTAATCCATTCCTGATATCTTTTTAATAACCTATAATCACCCTCATCATTATAGTCCCAGTTTGGGTCCACTCTGGGCACATATACCTCCACAGTTCCAGGTAAAACTGACGTTACCTGGGTCTGTACTTGAGTTTGTGCATTCTTAATTACCAGTTGCTTTTCCAGTTTCCGATAATGCTGCCAGCATTATCTCTATATCTTTCCAATCGGGATCTAAATTCTTTCCAATCAGCTCAAACCTCCGGGCCACTGATTCTGGATCATCCCGGTATCCTTTCACAGCTTCCTTCCGTGAATCTAACTCGGCAGTTGTGAAAGGTACTTTTATCCGAGCTGGTCCGTTAGCCCCCATAGCCTGTCGTAACGGGGCTTGAATAACGGGCCCGACCTTACTTCGGGTTTGAGCCGTGATCGGGGTAAAGTCTCCATTCCCCCAACTCTCATTTTTCTTATCTATTCTGCCGTTTCCTGGTCTCGCCCCCACGCCTTGTTCTATTATCTGGGGCGGGAGGACATAATCCTCCATTCTCTCCTCTGACTCATTCAATTTCAAACATCTCTGCCCGATACTGCACGCCGAACAACATCTTTTCATTTTTCCTGCCCCTTCCTTCTTCATATCCTTTTCTATTGCCAGGATCAAAGGATCCTGTGGGGCTAAGTTAATTCCACACTCCTTCTGCCATTCCGGGTGGTTTCTCAAAGTGAAAAACATATCTGCGTATGACACCTCATCCCACTTTCCCTCTCTCCTTAGAAACAACATTAACTGTAGTAAAGTATTATAATTTAAGGTTCCATTCAGTGGCCATTTCCCTCACAATCCAACTTATAAAGTGGCCACCATTGATTACAATATTTTATCAACGTTTTCTTATTTTCAGTTCCACCGGGGGATCCCCCTATATTTTTCCAATGACTCAAGATACATCCCAACGGGCTTTTCTTTGGAATCCCACTACTCTGCTGCCCCCCCATGTTACAGTTCAGAATGTTTCTTGTTACACAATACAAGCCGGCAGCTTTCCACAATAACACCAAGATCCTAGTAACGTTATAAAGTGTACAATCAAAATCCCAAAGACAATAGCCAAGGTCAAGTTCCACATTTAAACACAACGTAACACTAACCTCGCATGCAAAGGTTATTTGTTTCCCAACAGCAACTGAGTGCTTTCCAAAAAACCAAATGCCGTCCTGCAGAAAACTTTTACTTTCCGACTTACAGACGACCCCAATTGACCGGTCAACCAAATAAACCAAAATAAAGAATATAATCACTTACAATGATGGGGTCCGTGTCTGCCTCCGCAGTGATCCGTTGAGTCGAGGAGTCCCTCCGGGAAATCCCGGGGGTACCCTAGGGAGTCCTGTTCCCAGCGGGTCCTGCGGTCCGACAGAGAAGAAGTCCCATCTGGGTCGCCAGATTGATTCAAAGATCATAAATCCAATTTCTTTAAGTGATTTATTCTTTATTGACGGCGCCGGATGCACGGGGGATCTTTCCGCCTATCGTGCATCCCGAAGTGAAAAGCCGTCCCAAATTTATACATCACAGTGATTAATATTTTATTAACGCCTATACATATTCATTATCTAACCCCGCCTACTCTCGCTTCTCATGCTAATCAGTTTTTTGTGTCCTGCGCCTGCGCAGATCCTCTCAGTGGTCTTGGGCAGGGGTCGTCGAGCTGTGGTCGGTGGTCTCAGAGAGGAAGGCCATAAGTCTTCCTCACAGTGTACTTTTCACCCTTGGTCAGGATTCTGCTGATTTAGCTTTCTTCCTAACCGCAAGGACTGTTTTTTCTTCGAATCTTCTGCTCATTATTTTCTTATCTTGGATTCCAATGTCTTGTTCGAGATATATTGCCCATATATGTCCTATTTCGAGATACATTGTCCGTACATCTGTTTCCTGCCCTACACCTAATGTTCTGTTCTCCTTTAATAGTTTCATTCTTAACCCTTTCTTATCTGGAATCGCCTCAGCTTCCCTAATCACCGGGAGTCTCTGCTCCCCCAGGACGCACACCTGTTACGTTAGGCGGCTGGTTTTGATGCTCCCAGGCTAATACATATTCATTACTACTTCGAGAAGAGGCAGGGTTATTAGAATTGGTTTCCGGAATCCGAAACCCCTCCCAGGGGCGCCTGCGTACCAGTCTCTGGTGGTCTCTCGGGGCTTGCTCGGGCTGAATGCTGGTTGTCTTCCTCCCAGGCTTTTGTCCTTCAATTGTCCTTCATCTCCCCCTTCCTCCTCGTTTGGGAGCCTCTGCGCCGGATTTCAGAAACTCTAGCAACATCCCCTGCAGTAGTCAGCACTTTTCCCTAAAAACCCCTTTGTTCTCTTATCACCTAGACCCGGGCCTCGATGTTAACCCTTCAAATCCCTTAGTGACACGAATTGCTGGACCATTCCTTACAAAAGGAAGGATAAAATATGTAGAGGAGCAATGGCACACGCGAAAGCCCAGCGCCGCGGGCAGAGGCAGCGAAGGTTGACGGCAGAACAGTGCTCGGTTTGAACACGGAGAGGGAAAGCGAGGGGAAGGTGGCCGAAGCCGGCCGCAGTCTCTGAGCTCTCCTCCTCCTGATTGTTTTCTCTCAAAGCCATTTCTGTCTGTGTGCGGGCACCCGGAGCCGGCAGAAGTCCCCGTGAAGTCCTTCGGCAGGACGGAGGGCTGCGTGGGCTCCAGTGAGAGAGGGAGTTAGGAGAATCTTATCAAGTAGAGATAGAGCGCTGACAGCGTTAAACTAGGATGCTACTTAGCGTCTTTGCTAACTATGGTGCATTGTGCCAATTAACTAAAGCAAGAAGCCTTGGGCCCCTTACCAAGGTCAGTCTCCTAATAAGAGAGTGAGCCTGTCTTAAGAAACTGGGAGAAACTGGTCCTGCAGATGGACAAGAGCCAAGGAGCAACTGAGTCTGTGCAAAGACAAGAGGTCAACTAGCGGTGACGAGGAAGAGTCATCAATCTTCATGCCCACGACCTCCCGTGCTGCCCAGCGCTGAATAAACATACCTACTTTACAATCTCACTGATTGTGGAGTCCCTTTTCCACAAGTCACTAGCAGCGGTTTCTTCCGCAGAGGTTTTCCCAGAGCCGCTTCAAAGCTTCCCTCGCGGAGCTGGGGCGTCGCAGGGGGTCGTCAAAGCACGCACGCGCACACACACGCACGCGCACACACACACACACAGGCGTTGTTGTCCAAACAGAAAGTATTTACAACAAATTCGACAAGCGGTTTTCCTCTGCCAGCAGCAAATGCCTGAGGGCCCCTACAGCTTCACAAATCATAGCACAAAGAGCCTAAAGTTCCTCTAAAATTTAGGGAAATGATTCAAAATAGATCTGCTAGGGGAAAACGATCACTGGCGGCAGGGTACACAATACACGCGAGTCTCAGCTCTCCTCCGCAGGGTCAGTGCCCACGCCCAAGTGCGACGCTGATGGCACCCGAACATTTGCTGTAGCAGGCAGCAGAGCCAGCAGCTCAGGGGAGCAATTTTAAAAACCAGGAGGCACTTAAACCAACCCTTAATTGACCCAGTTACTGCAGGAGAGTCCCGACTACTCGCCCTGGAGTCCTACTGTCACCAGCAAAAAGCACCAACCAAAGCTTGGGGGAACTTTGGTACAGCACAAGAGAAGGGAGTGGGGGTAGCGTAGCCGTATCGCAGAGCTGCTGCTTTTCACACCATTTTATCATCCCTGATAATTGAAAGTAAGGCCGGGTGGGCTGACCCCAGCACCACCACTCCTGGCAGCATGTTTGGTCCACAACGCTAGAATAATTGTTTTGCTCCCTCCCGCCCCTACAGCTTCATCATCTGAAAAGATTACAGTCAAAACAATGGCATACACAAATAAAAGTCAAGAGTTGACATAGTAACTCCGGGATTTGGGTATCAACTGTCCGAGAAATCAGAACACCCAGGCTTCACAATGTGCCCAACATCGAGCTGTGCCAAGGGGGGCGGAAGGAAGAAGCTTTCCGTTTAAGCCTTCAGAGCATCGCTCCATCACTACGTCAATTCACAGCCACCACAGCGTGCCGATGGACATCTTTCTGTGCCAAAAGAAACAAGTGCTTTGTCCTCTTGATATCAAAGGTAGCCACCTATAGTTACGGAACCATGCACAAGACCTTAACTCTGACCAGCAGGAAAACTTAGGACAACTGAGTGCAGATCCTGCCAATTTCTACCAGTTCCAACTGTGCTTTAAGTCTCATTGCAAAGCCTCAGTTAGAAAAAGGATCACCTCGGGGTATCCAACAAGAAGAAGAGTTGTTTTTTTTTTTTTTTTTTTTTTTTTTAATATACCATAGGACTATGCAGTTCAATCATCAATCATCTTGGAAAGCTCAAGGAGGAGGTCATCCTCATCCTTCCCTGGGTCCAAGTCGAGCTCGGCTTCCAGTATGCCGTCTGAGAGTTCCCAAAGTAGCGTCTCTAAATCCTCGTCTACAGATACGGGCGCGTTGCCTGTGGAACTCAGCCGGCGTGTCCTTGCGTCTTCTAGCTGGGAAGAAGCTGAAGTCGAGCTTGAGAACTCCATTGGCTCCACAGATTCTGCCTGGCTTCCAAGATGTGCTTCAGGTCTTGGCAGAGCAAGGAAGAGAACAATCAGTATATGCCATTTCTTAACGGGAAATCCCTTTTCTGCAAACCGGCTCTTAAAACCGTAGCCAACCCCTCCTGCACTTCAATCTTACCCAGGGATTGTTATTCAATTAACCCAGGGCGACATTTAGAGCCCAATATATTAGCAGGTACATTTTTCAGTTTGGGGGTTTCTCTGTGAAGCCAGAGCACCTGGAGTCTAGCAAAGATGGTTCAATTGTTGTAGCAAGAGGCACTTTGCCACCTTGCTTAATTTTCCTGTAAAAATGTTAAGAAGTCTCCATCTGCAAATATCTGTTTGCTAAGTTAGTCATTTTTCCCACGGCACACTCAGCAGAGTTTGCTCCCCACTACAGGAAGCTGATCTGCAGCCATCACTTCCCTCTGCTCTCCCTGCACTCTTGTCACCTTGTATGTTTGTTCGGGTGGCATTCTTGAGGACCAAAAGGCAGAGGACACTACTCATCATTTATCACCTCACGAGGAAGTAGGAGAACTTCACCTCATCCTCATTTAGGTATTCAGACAGAGCAAGAAGTCACTGGAAAGCTGTACCGACTTGCAGCATTTAAAGAAAGTAAGTCTAATTAAGCATTCCTGCTAGCTGCTAGAAAGTCATTTCACGTGACTTATTCCTCTGATGGATTTGGGCTTTAATTATCTCAGAACCCTCCTTTTTTCCCCACGTGTGACAGAACTTATGTTTCACTGGGGATATACACCGATTGAGAAAAAGAACAAGTTGTGGTCATCACCTGTTTTGGGGATTTTCTTCAAGTCTGGTGGCTGGGACGTGCTCCAGCGTGGCTGGAACAGCCTAGAAAGCAGCAAAACAGCATTTAGGACTCATGGGTAAAAGATTCCTTACTAGCTTTTTCCTCCATGCTGCTTCTCCTCTGGCATTGCGGAGCCTTAGCCAAAATACAAAACCAAGGTGCTCCTGAAGAAAGTTAATATTCACTTGGAGGTTACTAATGATCTTGTGTCTTTTAAGAACACAGCATTAATGGACAAAATCCTCCACACCAGAGAAATCACAGAATCACAGAGGACTAAGTAAATAGTGCCATTAATCTAATAAATATGGAAGGGTACTACAAGAATTCTGTAGGCAGCTACTGGATTTAAAAGGAAACAGAAAGCCTGTAGAACTTTTGAGTTTTCCATCTTTTCTCCTAGAGGAGGGTGTAAATTTTACAAGGGATCCATTTCTGCATTAGCCCCTGTCCTTACCATAGCTGCTTTTTTGGCTGGAGGTCCCATTGTGTCAGCGTCAGAGGCAGTCCGTGGCTTCACAGCTGCTACAGCAGAGGGAAAACTGCCAGGTGCCTTACGTTTCAGTGCCTTCTTCTTGGGGGAAGCGACTTTCCCATCCCAAGGCTTCGCAAACATGTTAAAGTTGGCTAGAGTAAAAGGAAGAGAGAACTGATACAGTCTTGCTCTGCCTCATGAAAAATCCACGTTCTCTTCCTCATTTCCACGGCCCGTCTACACAGTTAACTGTATTTGGCCAGCAGAATTACACTGCCATTGCCTGGATTCTCAGCAATATCTTCCACATAGTAAACTCCGTCTACCAACAATCCATACAAAGGAACAAAGGAACTGAATAGCTACAGTAAATCATAATCCAGGACGAGGGAAACTCAGACACAGAGCGATCCCAAGTGCAAGCAATACTCTAAGACGTTGTATGAAGTCTAGTAAGATTCACAAATGTTGACAGCTTTTGTATTTAAAGTCTTGCTCCCTCTAGGAAAGGAAAAGCAGCAGGTATAGTAAGACAAGAGAGTGTATGCAACTGTTGTACCAGCTTCCTCTCCCCTGCAGTGATGTCCCACAAAATCTATTAAGTTGTTCTACAAAATCCAAATTTGTAGAGTCATATTCTAGTCTCCCATTCCTGACCTAACATCTGGCTGGCAGGAGAAGAAACGAAAGAAAGCTGGGTACTTGTTTTCTTTGTGTGTTTATTTCCTCGTGTCCCATGAGACAGAGAGAAAGGCTACAATGTGCAGTGCATGCAGCCTTTAAGCCCTCCTTATCTCCCTCACACAATCTCATTTTACAAAGTTGATATAATCTTAACAACGAGGCCTTTGATCCTCTGTCATTTTTGACAGAAACTGGCCCCCCACATTAAGACGCTGAAGCATGCTTTACAAACACATACACGTGTCAAGTTAAGCAACACATGCCAAAGAGGAAGGTGAACTTGAACTCAACGCAGGGAGGACTTCATACCATAAACAGATGGCAGAAAAAAACAGAATACCAAAATTAGACTAAAAAGCCCCTCAATGTGTTAATTTTCTAGTGGGAAATACAGAATACCATCACGTAATTAACGAAAACAGACATGGTTGCATGTTCTGGCCCTTCTTTGCCTTTGAACTTTGCAGCCTTAAACTCTTTTATCCTCTGCATTGAAGGAAAAAGCAAAGCAGATCCTGAGCAAACGGAACTTGCTCAATATGGGAAGCACCTCACCGGGGCAGGTATTAAAGCATCTTATTACCTGATAGCTTTGTGTTCCATAACGATTTCTGCCCGGCTGGGGCAGGTCCAGGTTGTGCTGGGGGAGCTGGCACATTTTCTCCACTCTGCTGCATCCGCAGAGCTTTCTCGCGCTTTATTTCTTCCAGGGTTTTAACACGCACTTCTCCTTCTGGCTTGGCTTTACCTGCCGGCTCCTTCGACTGCACTTTGCTGGGCCCGGAAAGAGTGAGCACGCTCTGCTTCTTGGGCTCACCCTCAATTTTTGCCCCTGCGCTGGGATCTTTGGTTTTACCATGCCATTCAGCCTGGGCTTTGGCTTGACATTCTCGTCTCTGAAGAGCTCTCTCACGACGGATTTCCTCCAGTGTTTTCACATGGACCTCTCCCTTTGGCTTAGCAGCCTTCCCTGTCATCATCAAGAAATGAGAAGCGCCAACATTTAAAGAGAGTCCAACAATAGTTTAAGTCTCCAAAATTTGTCACAGTACTAAGGAAAACTAAGCCTGAGCGTTCCCAATAACGCATCTTAGGACAATAGCCTAACATTCTCCTCCTCCTCTGAGCCACTTGTTGTATTTTGAAGACCAGCCCTATCCAGAAAGAGTTGCTACACAGAAATGCTAGTTTACTTGATTACTTTTTCAGACTGCATTTCAAATTCCTGCTCCCGGCAGTGGCTCTATTCTAATTGTATATGATGGTTCACAGAAGCAGCTTAAAACCTTGACAAGGCACAAGCGGAAAATAAACACACACCTAGAGCCAGATTTCTGATAGTGGCTGTCAGAAGAGCTTCAGCACTCGAGCAAGAGGAATCAGTTCTTTGTTTTCATTTGAATTCCTTTTTAGGGCTGTATGAAAACGGTCTAAGTTCACGGAAAGGAAGAAGGAGAAAGTATATTTAATAGCCAGTTGTTACCTTTCGCAGTACTAGTCCGTTGAGAAGGTAATCCTAGCCTCTCCTTCACAGACTTGGGAACTTGAACTGCAAAACAGAAAAAGACCAAATTAGGGAGGCTGCATAAACGTCAACTTTGTGTTCACATTCAAAAACAAGGCAGGAAAGGTAACTTTGAATCCCGGTGATTAAGACCTCAGCCAACATGCAAAAAGAAACATCGCAGGAAAAGGACAAACAGAAAGCCTAACTACAAAACCCGTGAATCACATCCAGATGCCTGTTTAGTAGCTGTACCTCTCTTTGGTGCTTTGTCAGCATTTCCCGGAACCTCCACCTTCTTCCCCAGCCTTTCAGCAAGGCTGCGCTTCACCGGAAGGGCGCTTACATCAGCTTCAGACAGAGAAAACAAGGAATATTTTAAGAACATTTCTTTGCAGGAAGATTTGAGAACAGTCAACCACAAGCTTCTATTTTTCAAGCATATTTTCATAAAATTGCCTTTCAGCTGCTAAATGGTTTTTTTGCCATTTCTGCAGTCAACACAGATCTCCACTGCAACGCATTTTCCTCTCATACGTCAAAAATACTCTTCAATGCAGTCATATAGAGAAGGCGGCACCTAAATAACAGCTCATAAAAAGTTCTTACCCACGGAGGCTTTCCGTTTTCCTTGTTTCTCAGCAAGATCTAGTCGAACCACAGGTTCCTCCCCTAAAACAAAAGTAAAATTTTTCTATTTCATAGAAACCAGTAGCCAATAGAAATAGTATACTGTTAGCCCATGTCCAAAAAAAACCCAGCAAGGCACTGTTTTGACAGCTAAACCACACAAACTCATATTTCAACTATAATTAACTTAGAAAAAGTATCCATAGTCTCAGTGTTTGCCTCAAATTCCAGCTGAATGTAGTCGAGAATGAATCTGAGTCTGCTTGACAGCTATACTTTGTGCAGAACAGAGCTGCATAAGCAAGCAGAATATTATTAGGTACAAATGCTGAGAAATATTCCTTTCTAAGGTGAATGTCTATGAGTAGAAGTACTTCTTCACTTCTTTCCCTTTCAAAGGAATTTGCACAACTCTAAACAATATAATTTATACACAGACTCCTATCGCACTACTGTCCACACGTGCCACTGTCAGCCTCTTTAAAGCTTCAGAAATTGCTTCTTACATAGCACTGTCCTCTAGAGCTCTTTCTTCTCGTTACTCTCCTGTTTTTCAGTTATCCCCCTATTTGCATACTGACACATTTTTTTCTTTCTCCTGCTACTGCACTTAACCTGAGCACCAAAGCTTTCCAGTACAACCAGGGACTTTCAGCATAAAAGCATGTTTTGAACAGAAGGCGGCAGCACCAGGAGGCTAACAGGGGTGAATTGCCTTCCTTCTTGCTTAACCTTCCAGTTTAGGAGTAATGAAATCAAAACAAAAGCATGAATTATTACCTTCCTCTGTAGACAGTGTCACAGTTCTCACCACTGTCCGGACATTTTCCTTTTCCGGAGCAGGAAAAATCATAGAATCGACGGGAGGAAGAGAAGATCTTGAAGGACCTTCTGCTCAGAGCAAGCAAAACATAAGGAAGTTTACCAAACAGAAAAAACTATCACGAAGAACAAAAAACTTTAATTATTCATTACTGTCAAACATACAGTGACCAGAGCATGCAAATAAGAGAGGTGACTAGTTTGCCTCTGGTTGCCCTTGGAATTCCCATCTAGAATACCAGCTGGCTGAGAATCAGGTTGCTCGATGCCCCCAGCTAAGCATGGAAGTCTATCCCTCAAGCAGCTCCCAGCCACCATCACCTGCCATTCTGAAGCCAATCAAATTTCACTTCTTTGGCAAAATAGTTGGATTCACCAAAGCATAGCCAGCTACCCGGTATTACTGGAAGAGGTTTTTTTTGAAAGAAAAATCATCACACAGGATGAAGGTGAACCGGGTAAGGAAGCAGGGAATATTAACTCACCACCGTGTCTCTTAGTTTTTTCCTTCATTTTCTGCAATTTGATTTCTTCAAGTGTTTTTATTCCAAAATTCAGACCGTCCTCTGAAAACAGAAAACAGTTAATGAGACTAAGGCTTAGAGGCACTCACTGAGGACCACAGATCCTCAGGCTTCTTAGTGCTCAGGAACTTTCAGAAGTATTTAGAATAAAGCCTGTCAACACTCCTCACAAGTGAAACAACCATAGAATCAATGGCATTTTGCCCCTCCTTTCACCCTTCAGGGTAAAAACTGTAGTTTTAATTTTAATCCATTTACGTGATATTAGATCCCTCTATCGTTAGATATGGCTTTCAACAGTGGTTGCCAGGCTGCACGTGCAGCCATTTAAACTCCATGCTGTGACCCTGTTTTGTTCTCCAAAAGGAAAGAAAAGCAGTTCAACTTTCTGACCCAATGGGCACATGATGGTATCAGGGAGAAATGAGATCATGGAAATAACCGAGTCCATTCAGCACCCCTACATTCTGTTGTGTTTTTACGCCACATTGCTTTTGAGTTAATTGTCAAGTTACCCTGCCGATTTATCCTACTACAGGTGCTGGAATACCTTGTTTAGCAGTAGTAGCACTGGCTTTCCGAGTGGAAATCATCCGTAATCCATTTTGGCCTTCCTCAGCTGGTTGCTGGACGGGAGTTTTAGTTTCTTCTCCTTCCGCAGAAAGCTGGTCTGAAGGGGAAAAATCTATTCAGTTATGCATAGGCCAGATTGTTCGTGATTATGTAGCTCATGCAATGACACTTCAGTCCATGGTTCCTATAAAAAAGTTGTTTTTTTTTTGTTTTTTTTTTTTTTTTTAATACAGCTACACTGACCTGATGAACTCGTAAGTAGACTACCCTAGGACAAAACATCTAGGACTCTAGATTCTCTCTGCAGCTTTAACTACTACACAACATATTACTCTTCAGACAAAAAAAAAGGAATTTCCTTCCTAGTTTCACATAGAGCTTTACACAACAGACCAGCTAAAGCCAAGAGTGGTTCTAAGCTTTCCTCCAACATTTCAGGTTCTGTCCGCTGACTGCCAGACAAAGCCACCAGTGACCTGAGCGGACTGCCTGCCCTATCGCTAGTCAGACCTCAGGTCATCTGTGATTTATACATTCATTTACAGCACAAATTCCTTCCAAGAACCAAAGACTTACACAATCATTTACAGCACAAATTCCTTCCAGGAACCAAACCATGCTCACCATCATCATCTTCATCATCATCTGCAGCATTGATTACAACTGGAGGGTGTGTAGGGCTTGGGACATTTTCCGAGTTTTCCACTTTCATCACCCGCCTTAGCTATGGAGAGGGATTGGACTGGACAGAAAGTTTGTTTTGCTGCAGTGACATCTGAGCCACTTTCAAATCATCGTCCGCGGACTCAGGCGGACTTGGCAGTGTAGCTAGAGGAAGAGGAGGATCATCAGTAATATGGCAGTTTAAAACTTTGACCACAATGCACGAAGATGGTAGCTAAGGCAGATAACCTGCACAGGCAATGAATGCAGCATCTCCTTTTGCCCATCCCGCCACTGTTTACACCGTGAACAATGACTTGCCTTCAAACAACAACACATCTCCCTGCCACCCAGCAGAAGACGAAACAACAGAAAGCAAACTGCAAGGCAAATATCACACAAAGCAGAGAGAAGCTGAGCATGAAAGCAGAAAACAAATACCAGCAGTACAGCAGCAGTACACTCGGTTTAGCTGACCACCTAGGACTGCAGACCTTTTCCTGCACTCACAAATGAACGGTTACCTGATGTCTCCTACACTATTGGCACCCACTAAGTAATATGCAAAATTAATTCTTCAATACTTAAAGAAAAAGGACCTAAACTCACTCTTGCTTGGTGGTAAGAAGACGCCATCGATGTAACGTCCCTTTGCGTGATGAAAAGCACAGTTGGCTTTCTGACAGCCTACTGGCTGCTTCTGCCAGTAGCAGGGAATCTCAGCGCGCTTTTTCTGAAGACAGAAAGAAAGACAAGCTCGTGATAACATGCACCTAAGGTTTGCAAAGAGATGCACAGTTCCAGGTCACGACAGCGATAGGGCTGTCACAATACAGTGCTGAAACATCATTCCAAAGGTCAGTTTATCACGGAAGTATAGTATTTCCGGGCATATTCACAAAGTTTGCAGAAGCTGTAACCACTATGCACGTTTAGCCTTGTCATCATTCAGTTTGAGAAGACAGGCACTCTCAGACATCAGTTTAGGGTGGGTTAAACTAATACACCTAGGATTATACTAGGATTATTCAGAGGGAAAAAGAACATCTTAAATTGCCTACGTTAACTCTATCCAGAACTACTTCTCGGAGACTTCGTTCTTCTGCACCTTTAACTTTCCCCACTGCTTCCTAGCCCAGGCAGCTAGAACAGCATTATCTGAAGGACTCCGGGACACAAGAGACCTGATAGATCATTATCAAGCCTGCTCTCAGGAGGCTAGTACAGCCTGTTTATTACCCCCCTGCTCCAGCAGCTTTTAGCAGTCTAGTTAGCGGTTATTCTGCATCTGTTGAGAAAATACTGTCGGCGTCTAATAAAAGAAAATCTTGCTAAGACATACCTAAGGCATTGATTTTATTTCCCTCTCCTTCCTCCCACCCCCTCCCCTGCTAACAGAAACCAGTGTAATTCCAAAGCAAAGGACTCTGTCCTGCAAAAGCACAATCAGCACACCTACAGCACTGAAAAATGCTTTTGTTGATTTATTTTGAGAACACATCTTTAGGCACTCACATCGATTTCCATGTGTCTGAATCGGCAGACATTCCTGAAACAACGACCCTCCTGCCACAGCGTGCAGACTGTCTCGTTCCCCAGAGCAGCTTCACAGTGGCGGAAGGAACAGTTGTCTCCCTGTAACCAAAAGGAAACCAACAAGGAAAATATAGTACAGCCTCAAAAACGTCCATGCTACTGCCTCAGGTTGCTACGATTGAATTCAGAATCTATCTGGTTATCACGTTAACCAAAGACCAGTGTGCCTCCTCCTCCTACTCTACCCCTTCCTGAAAAAAATGAAAAAAAAAAAAACAACAAAAAAACAAAGCAAAGCAAAGCAAAAGAAACCCAGCCATACCTTGGTACAGGTAGAATAGAAATAGAAGTAGCAATCGTCTCCTTGTTTAGACATGCCGACAAGTTCTGATAACAAGCTCGGGTTCTCTCCACAGGGACTTCCTCTGCTCTTGGAGAGAGCTGTCTTCACCCTTGCTTGGGCTGAAAGTCTTCCACTGGCTTGTGATCAGTGAAATCTTCTTTTTAAAAGTAACCCTAAACAAAGTACCAACAAGTGAAAAATAATGAGTAACAAGCATTTTTCCAGCTTTCTTCTGTTCATCAAATTAGTCTCTTGAGGAGAGCAATGCCTTGAAATCAGCTGTTACGGGAACTAACACAATATTAAACTAAAGTTCTGTAAAGCTGCCAGGAGCTTTGTCAGCAAGTGTTCTCTTCCACGTCCTCAATAATATGCCTTGGAGCACATCCGGAAGCCTGAAAAGGGAGTCACTTCTTCAAAAACCACCTGATCATACATGCAAGGCAATGATCAACTATGGCTACGAGTAACTTCTACAGAACGCAGTATGACGCATTAAATAGCACGTTCCAGTCACTGTGGGTCTTCGAGTTCACCTACCTGGACAACCTCAGCAAAGTTATCGATCTTCAAAGACTTCCAGTTAACCTCTCCTGGAGGCCGAACCAACACTGAATCCGTGAATTAATGATAAAGGGGTAGGAAGAATTTGCCTCCTCACTTTGCCAAGGGAGCCTCTCATCCACAATTCAAACATAGGATGTGCTTTTAAACAGCTTATAACTAATGGAGGAAGCAAGTCCATCTGAACACTCTCTCAGACTGGAGACAGCCAGGGTTAGTTAGCTCTTCAAAAAATAAAAACCAAAAAAAAAAAAACACAAAACAAAACAAAAACAAAAAAACCCAGTGCATTTAGAGATGAACTCGTGATTCAAAGTGGCTGCAAAAATGAGGCTCCATCTTCCACAGCCAGAAAATTTGACTTTTTTTTTTTTTTTTAATTCAAAATTCAGTATGTTCCAATCTCTGGTCTTCAAGATTTCTTCACCTATTAAGAAAACACTAAAACCTTTCCCCGTCTTTATTACCTGTACAGCAAAAAACACACCAGTGCACAGAAATACACAAATGTGCATACGCATACACACATATGTGTTTAGACACACACACACGAGGAGTGAGTGATAGAAAGTTAGCGAGAGCGACAGTGGAAATCAGAAGTTTTGCCTTTTTGACACAGAGAGCGCGTAAAAACTCTCTCATTTTGAGGGAACTAGAAAAAAATGGAGGATCTACCAAATATTTTGATGAGTATGCCTTCGAGGCCAATGCTTTATACCATGAGTGATCTGGGGGCCAGCACACAAATATGCATACATATGTATCACACAGTATCACAGATTTCTAGGTTGGAAGAGACCTCAAGATCATCGAGTCCAACCTCCGACCTAACACTAAGTACTCCACTAAACCATATCGCTAAGCTCTACATCTAAACGTCTTTTAAAGACCTCCAGGGATGGTGACTCCACCACCTCCCTGGGCAGCCCGTTCCAATGCTTAATAACCCTTTCGGTAAAGAAGTACTTCCTAACATCCAACCTAAAACTCCCCTGTCGCAACTTTCGCCCATTCCCCCTCGTCCTGTCACCAGGCATGTAGGAGAACAGACCAACCCCCACCTCTTTACAGCCTCCTTTAAGGTAACTGTAGAGAGCGATAAGGTCGCCCCTGAGCCTCCTCTTCTCCAGGCTGAACAAGCCCAGCTCCCTCAGCCGCTCCTCGTAAGACTTGTTCTCCAGACCCCTCACCAGCTTGGTCGCCCTTCTCTGGACTCGCTCGAGCACGTCCATGTCCTTCCTGTAGCGAGGGGCCCAAAACTGAACACAGTACTCAAGGTGCGGCCTCACCAGAGCCGAGTACAGGGGGACAATCACTTCCCTAGACCTGCTGGCCACACTGCTTCTTATACAGGCCAGGATGCTGTTGGCCTTCTTGGCCACCTGGGCACACTGCTGGCTCATATTCAGCCGACTGTCAACCAACACTCCCAGGTCCTTCTCGGCCAGGCAGCTTTCCAGCCACTCATCTCCCAGCCTGTAGCTCTGCTTGGGGTTGTTGCGCCCCAGGTGCAGGACCCGGCACTTGGCCTTGTTGATCTTCATACAGTTGACCTCAGCCCATCGCTCCAGCCTATCCAGATCAAATATGTACATGCATACAGGATAAACATATCTATACACACAAGCGTGCACAGTATATGTCGTATGGTATCCATATCGAGAACAACTCGTAGCCCTGATCAGACACGTAGAGTTGCAATCAATTAACAGCAGGAAGACAGCAGATCAAGGATACAGCAAGCTTTGAGAGGCAGGGCAATGCTCACTTTGCCAGTGGCATGGCTGCATGATACCAAGAATTTTGAATTAGTTTGATTTTTTGGAAGCAATTTGTTTTCTTTCTGCGCTGTAGCAAATACCACAGGTTTGCCATCACGTGCTGTTCCCTAATCCATATATCCATCATCATCCATTGCTGCAAGATCATGAAAGGTTAGAAAAGATGACTTAGGTCCAATTTAACAGCCAATGATTTTTCAATGACCAGAGCTGCAACAGATTTTATTTAGCCACAAGCAGGTTTTTTTTTTCTGATGTGAAGTCAGATATTTTGATTTTTTTTTTAAGACACTAAATGTCATAAAACCTGCAACCAGACCAGATAAAGTTCAAATTAGAGTGATTCTGAAGCCTTTCATTAAAATGCTGCACATTTCTGTGCAAATTATTTCTGACTCTTCTAGACAAAAGCGGATGAAATAGTTCTTACAAATTAATAATAAAAGGTTGGAACCTTTTACTCACACAAACACTAGTGAATTTTCCAGGAAGTATTATTTTGGCAGGGAATTTTCCCAAATCTAAAGTAAAGAGGGGAAAAGTTGGGTTCCCGTATTAGTTGTTGGTTTTGACTGCTTGACAAAGGGAATAAAAACAGTAGTTAAGTGCAAGGTTCCCTTCTCTTCTTTAGTATTGAGAGGAATCGTCACTTCTGACCTTTAGCACCTTCAGAAACACACTTAGTGCCATGCAGATTCCTCTGCATCTACTTCTAAAAATTACTGGTGCTCCTTAGCATGGAAGTTGGACTTGAAATCTTTCCCAGACTGAGCTCTTTTGAATGCCCAAGGAGCTCATCATTTTGCTTGTTGCCTTCCATTTTCCTGAACAGACCCAGAACACTGTTCAGGATATGAATGGATCTGGTCTAAGGAATGGGAAGAAAGCAAAAACCAAGGATACCTCACAGCCCTAAATGCCATAAAAAGCAGTCTCATTTTAAAAAAGATCTCCAAAGCTTTTTTTTTTTTTTTAAACTGACATCTGCCAATATGGCGATCCAAGTGCTGAACAGAAACCAACTGAACTAGCCCCTGAAAGCCTGAATAAAAATGAGTAACTCTGGTGCACTCAGCAGGTCTGTAATAGAAGTTGGCAAGATTTTTAGATTTCTTTTTTCTCCAGGGTGCTAGTAAAGTTTTTGCATTACGAGATTTTGAACTCTTTTTGTACAAAAGAATTACAGATGCACTACAGTCACGGTAGCTGGGGGTCTGGAAATACATGCCAACAAGTGTCATAAACTTTGCCTTTGCTGAAGGAAGATAACTAGTCCAAAGAAAACCTGCCTAGTTTGTTTTACAGGCTTGTCTTTCTCAGTATGGAACAAACTGACCTCCCTGGTCTAACTTTCCAGTTGGCTATTCCGCCTTTGTCCTGGAGAGAAGAGCAAGAAGGGAACAAAATATTTTTGCACTCCAAAAAATGCATTAGGGAAGGATTATCACACCTACCTAAGGGTAATTTCTTGTTTGTTTATAAAGCACAAAGTCTTTCTCTTGGACAGTCTCTGTTGCTGGCCTGTTTTGTGCCTTCCATTTATAATAAAGGTATTAAAGATGCTTACCCCGTTTTGGTGGTTTTTTATTTTAAGAACAGTGTAAGCGGACAGTCGGATGACAAGCAAGAAAGAACAGCATAAATCCTTGTTGTGACCCGGCTTTTTAATCACCCAGCATCAGCCTTGCTGCAAAACAGTCTCCGCTGATTTACCTGCTTGTTAAAGCACCCCACAGGCTGCAAGTGTTGTGTGCTAGGTGTCAAATTATATTTAACGGTGCATAGGTAAACCATTCATCTTCCCATGGTCAAAGCACAGAAGAGCCTCCTGCTAGCACAGCTCATCCTTGCTGTAACTGCTTTTAAACCTATTTGTTGGTAAGAAAAGAGCTCAGTACACCACCTTCACAGGGCAAAAATTCACATGGAAGAGCAGAAAAACCCAGAAGTGCTTCCTGAACTTCACGTTACCAACAGCACCATCGGATTTAGATCCTTGCCTGGCATCCAGGATGCACGGCCTGCAAGCACTGCTGCGATGTGGAAGTGCCAAGGCAGGTTTTTGGCCTGCCCTAAAACACTTTTTTTTTTTTTCTTTTACAAACAATACAAAGAGTGTGCCAGGTATGCTGTAATGCCCGTGTGCCAGGTCAATAGAGGATATCCAAACAACAGAGGCGCTTCTCCTAATTTCTGGCGTGAAAACACTTTCACAGCATTCTTTTCACGAAGAAACCCCTCTCTATCTTCTCCAGGACCTGCTGCAGCTGCAGCGGCTGCGCTGGTACCAGCCGCATCTTTGACAAATCTTTTCAACGGTTCTGCTTTACCTCGGCACAGTTGAGGTCACTCCTCTTCCTCTTCCAGCTGAGGAAGCAGCTTGCGGGCTCTGCCACACGGTCGGTGCAGAAGCGAAAGCTGGGAACACAGCAGTCAAACTCTCACTGCTAACGAAGCCACCAGGGCAGAGGGCTGACACAGACCCGCCAGAGGCGAACCGTACCCGCTCTCCCTCCCGGCTGCGAGGCTCGCCACAGCAGCCCCGACCCGAAGCGCTCACAATGCTTTGCTTGGTGATGTCACCGATGAGTCAGAGTCCCCAGATGAGCATCTGCCTTGCCACTCTTTAATGTTGGTGTTGTTTTTTGGTTGGTTGCTTGCTTGCTTTTGAAACTTATGTAGGTTATGGTAAACCTTCAGGTAAACCACAGATCAATGGGGAAGAAGTCCCACACGAGGGAAGGCCGTGCATTTCTTCCAGGCAATGGCGCATTCTTTAACATGCTGCATTCGACAAAGAAGCTCTCTCCATTTTGCGCAGTGGCAACAGGCACGACTGCAACACACGCACGTGTAGGCAGCACCTGCAGGTCCCAAACCGTTAACCAATTTTTAGATAGCACCAATTTTTTATGTAGTTGCTTTCCCTTCATCCATAACCCCTTTTTTCCTTTCTTTATATCGGGTGGCTCTCCTCCATTGTTCTGTCATTTTACTCCCCAGTGTCTGAGCAGGCACTGGGAATCGTTTCCAGAGGAAGGGTACTGCTGAAGCTACAACATTTACTCTCAGGGAAAAGAGAGTATGTGAAAGAATACATACTTCCTTTCTTTTTCCTGTTGTTTTTTTTTTTAAATCTCTGAAATCAACGCTGCGGCCTGGCAGCAAATAACTATGGGAGTAATGATGATTCCTCATCCTCACTGTAACGTTGTAGTTAATGTCATAAAGAAGCAATTTCCCCAGGCAGTGGCCATTTGAGATGGGAAGGGGCAGTAAGAGGAAGTTTTCCTTAGACTAGCTCTTCCCCCAGAACACCTCGCCATCCAGCAACAAATTCAATTCACCTGCTCCGCCTGATCAGTCAAACGCGCGTCCGACTCCAGCACACGTCACAGCGGTGGTTCTGACGTGGTTTGAGAATCACCTATCCGCAGAATATCTCGGGTTTGTACACTCAAATAACGCAGTCTTTTCCAAATAAGGCCCAGAGCTCACACTCCGAGTGCAGCCTAACAGCACCAGAGGGCCGGTAGGCTAAACATTCCCATCCTGGCAACAGGACTGACCCGGGCAACAGTAAGCATCCCTTCTGCACTTTCGTCGTGAACATCAACATAAGGAAACAGAGACCTCCTCGATCCAAGTTTGAAGAAACAAACACAAAGGTCACCCAAGCGGGTTGTTTTCAGCAAACTAACGGAGAAATTAAGGTGACAACCGCGTGCATCCAGAGTTAGTCAGATCCCGAAGGCAGTTCCTTTGGGAAACGCAGGAGCAGCGCGCCAGATGACGGCTACCTTACAGCGCACCCCTCAGAGGCACTGCTACGAAAGGAAGGCAGAAGGTTGGAACTCAAAATAACTCGCAAGGCGCCCGTTAAGGGGGAAGCTTTAATTTCCTGAGCAGAACCTCCCCCCTGAAGGCAGCCCAGGGACTCTTTGCTTCCCTAGGGAGACGGCAGGGACGGGGCAGGGCGGTGGGATGGAGGGACACAGGGCCAGATGGACGGCCAGACGGCCGGATGGATGGACAGACGGACGGCCAGACGGCCCAAAAGGCCTGAGCAAGGGCTGAGGAGCGGGAGGGAAGGGCAGGGCGAGGGGAAGGGGAAGGGCGGCCCTGGGCCTGACAGGGCACCTTGGGCCTAACCCCGGGCAGCAGCTCCCCATCTCACAGGGCCCACGGGGGGCTGCCTGTAACAGGAGATGCGGGCAGGTAAATTTTACAAGCACTGCATCACAAATACCCTGCAACACCTGAACTATTCACTGGGACAGCCTCCTTCCTCACCTCCTGAAAGCTCCAGCTGGCAAACCAAGGACAAAATGAAAGGCAGATGTGGAGGACCTCGTAAGATACTGTTTTGTTCCCTACGTGCCCACTGCTGGTGACACGTAATGCCTCCTGTTCCCAAACGACATCGGCACGTTACATCTTTACTACATGCTGAAAGGAACTCAGCAACTTGAACACAACTTAGAATTACCCATCCCGGCAGCAGGCTGTCCAGCTGAAGCTGCTTTAGCCAATCAAGTGTGTCACGCTGCCCCTCAAAGGTTTCTTGCTGGGAACGTCTGCTGTGACACTCCTGACATATTACTTCTCGGAATGGCAGAACTGCGCTGGGTAGGCCCCACAGCAAGACTCGTATTTCTGTCCTTCCCTTTCAGGAAAGGATCTCCCACCTTGAATTTATTAATTTTCATGATGATGATACACAAATTGAAGTTTTGAAAAACTGAATGCTGATTAACAGATTTCTAGCACAGCCTGTGCATCAAAATTCATTTCTCTCCATTTAGGTAATCTTAGTTTCTGAGTTACAGTTACAGTCAAAATTTTTCTTCTTCGATTTTTTTCTTTTTCTTTTTTTTTTTTTTTTTTTTTGTGATCAGAAAAACGAGGGGACTGGCTGTCCCAAGTCAGCCGGGGAACTTCTCTTTGGTCGATGCATCAAGCAACTCAGCTCTCTTGGGGAAACTTAAATAGAAAAGACAGATCTCCAAACGGATAAAAAAAATAAATCAAATGATAAAAACCCAACCGACACATCTGATACCCCAGCTTATTGAACAGCACAAGGGTTTAATCTACAGGCTCTGTCCAAAGCAGCAAGAAGTGACAGATTTAATCCAAACCAGTTGCCCGCTCTCACTCTCTGATCTGGAGACGTTATTGGACAAGCATGCATAGCAGTAACACTTGTAAACACTGGGTTACTGCACCACAGCCCCAAATCCCTCACGGGCCCACTAAGATACTTTTACTGACTGATCCACAATAAACACTCCCAAAAAGATTCTCAACAAGCTAAACCCTGTTTAGAAAGAATCTGAGGAACCTGTCACTGCAGCAACAAAGGGCTGCAATTGTATGCAAAATCTCCAACACCCTCCTTAGCACCCTGCTAGCTCAAGGACTGTGTGGGGCTTCCGTGCCCTGAACGAGTCCACCCTGGCCACATAACGCAGATGTAATGGTCAAGAAAGCACATAGCGTTATCGAAACTTATCAGATCCACAGCAAAAGGAAAAGCCCACGCTTCTATATTTCTCCTCCTTCTCCATTCACAGAAGGAAGAGACTGAAAACAGGCAGATTTGTGGTTTACATTTACAGTTAATGTGAAAAATGGCTATTTGTGAAATACATCACGTATTGTTTCAAGCTACAAACAACTCGCTCCCACAAAGGAAAGACTTTTGACCTCAGCATGCAACCCCAGTTACAAATAACTTCCTATCTACCAGTGGGCCGCGTTCCCCTGGCACTCAGTCACTCCGCAGCACGGCAGCCACCTTTGTTCTAAGGATGGCAAATTCTACTTAGAAACGCTCTGTAGAAGAGTGATGTTGTCCCCTTTTAACACGA
Source organism: Anser anser (assembly GCF_964211835.1). Taxonomy (NCBI): domain Eukaryota; kingdom Metazoa; phylum Chordata; class Aves; order Anseriformes; family Anatidae; genus Anser; species Anser anser. The sequence goes on from NW_028153745.1 coordinate 106,782, forward strand.
TCCAGCCTGCAGCAAAGAGAAGGGAAAGAGGGGATTAGAGAGAGCCCAGAACCTGAGAATAATCTCGTGTTTTCAGAAAGTGTTTTGTGTGGTTGAGCAGGGTTTTGCCCATCATGCAGAGTGCAGGCCGCCTGGTATTACACGTTTCAAAGACCAGAACTGGTCTCAGGCAGGGACAGATTCTCCTTCATCCAGCAAAATCAGCAGCTCAAAAATCATCAGGGACAGAGATGTAGCCAGGAATTGCTCACTGAACTTCAACAGCAAGGCTCGTCACACGGTTGGTACGTCTCAGTGCTGCTACCTAGAAGGCTCACCCGGGCAGGTTTCAGACCGCGCGTCACTCGGGTTGCACAGACACACGACACACCCAGCTGTTTCCTTGATTTTGCCTTGGAGTGAATCTCCTCTGCGTCGTCCAGCGCCAAATTCACGTACTCGTCAAAGCCCTAGAAATCGGCAACAGTGGCAATTAGTTCAGCAACAACACGAACCATCGTCAGCTGTGCTGACCCAGGCTGGACAACGAAGACTAATTGTTAGAGAAGCACGATTTCTTTTTTCCCTTGGGCTAGTTTTTCTTGACAAGAAAAAATAGGATTGTGAATGAGGGAAAACAAACTAACGATGTAACGTGGGGTCGTGCTGACACTCACGATGATGCAGCCTTCTATCCGCACGTTCACTTGCTCAGCCACACCTGGATCCTCGAGCTCTGCAGAACGAAGGAGGAGAGTAAATTGGAACACAAACACCGCGAGCAGTTTTGTTCTCTCTCGTGTGTTCAGAAATACCCGCTAACCATAGCCGCTAGAGCTCCCAAAAACTCCAAGGAGCAACTCTCAGGGGCAGTTTCAATTAACAGTCTGACATTTTAGAGTCTTATATGACTGGGTGAATACTACACGTTTGCTGAAGGACACGTTTCCAGTCACAAGGGAACACTCCTGCACGCCCGGCTGCACGATCCCACTCCCGTTAACACGAGGGGGAAACGCCGGGCTGCGCAGCAGCTCCTTGTACCCACCACCACGCCGCACAGCTCTCCATTCCCCACAAACCTGCCCCGAGCAACGGGTGGGAGCCGAAAACTCAGCGAGGGAGATCCCCGGACCCTCCCCGCTCCCCCCACCCCCTCCAAATCCCCATCCCCATCCCCTCCCCGTCCTCTCCCCGCGCTACTCACGCTCTGCAGGTAGCGGAAGATGAGGTTCTGGGGCACTGCGTGAAGGGCTCAGCACGGGGACAAGAGCTCCAGGCCCGGGACAAGGCCTCAAGACAAGGCCTCAAACCCTGCAACGAGGCCCCAGGGCCCCGGGACAAGGCCTCAAGGTCCGGGCCGAGACCCCTGAGGCCCGGGCCGCCCCCCACCCGCTCCCCCGTCGCTCCCCGGCCGCAGGAAGGCTACGATGGGCTGCACCATCACCGTCTGCACCTTCTGGTCCTGCCCGCGGTACGCCATGGCTGCCGCCGCCTCGCTGCTCCCGCCGCCCCTGCTGGGCCGCCTCCGGAAGCCCCTGAGGCCGGGCGGGAGCGCACAAGGGACGCTGGGATGCTGGAGGAGCGTGGGGGGCCGCTCTAGCAGGCCGGGAGGACCGCGTCTCTATGGTCGCAGGCAGGAGTCCCTGCGCCAGCTTTATTGGTGAGCAGCGAGGCTGAGGGGGGGAGGGGGGCAAGACAGCCTTAAATAAAATACAAATATAAAAAGTGTTATAAATGGCTGTTATAAATCCAAATAGGATTACAATCAAAGTTTACAATTTATTAAACGAATAGAGGCAAGCAAGCAGCGCTGGGTGCGCCGGGAGTCTCTGCTCCCCCAGGACGCACGCCTGTTACGTAAGGCGGCTGGTTTTGATGCTCCCAGGCTAATACATATTCATTACTACTTCGAGAAGAGGCAGGGTTATTAGAATTGGTTTCCGGAATCCGAAACCCCTCCCAGGGGCGCCTGCGTACCAGTCTCTGGTGGTCTCTCGGGGCTTGCTCGGGCTGAATGCTGGTTGTCTTCCTCCCAGGCTTTTGTCCTTCAATTGTCCTTCATCCCCCCCTTCCTCCTCGTTTGGGAGCCTCTGCGCCGGATTTCAGAAACTCTAGCAACATCCCCTGCAGTAGTCAGCACTTTTCCCTAAAAACCCCTTTGTTCTCTTATCACCTAGACCCGGGCCTCGATGTTAACCCTTCAAATCCCTTAGTGACACGAATTGCTGGACCATTCCTTACAAAAGGAAGGATAAAATATGTAGAGGAGCAATGGCACACGCGAAAGCCCAGCGCCGCGGGCAGAGGCAGCGAAGGTTGACGGCAGAACAGTGCTCGGTTTGAACACGGAGAGGGAAAGCGAGGGGAAGGTGGCCGAAGCCGGCCGCAGTCTCTGAGCTCTCCTCCTCCTGATTGTTTTCTCTCAAAGCCATTTCTGTCTGTGTGCGGGCACCCGGAGCCGGCAGAAGTCCCCGTGAAGTCCTTCGGCAGGACGGAGGGCTGCGTGGGCTCCAGTGAGAGAGGGAGTTAGGAGAATCTTATCAAGTAGAGATAGAGCGCTGACGGCATTAAACTAGGATGCTACTTAGTGTCTTTGCTAACTATGGTGCATTGTGCCAATTAACTAAAGCAAGAAGCCTTGGGCCCCTTACCAAGGTCAGTCTCCTAATAAGAGAGCGAGCCTATCTTAAGAAACTGGGAGAAACTGGTCCTGCAGGTGGACAAGAGCCAAGGAGCAACTGAGTCTGTGCAAAGACAAGAGGTCAACTAGCGGTGACGAGGAAGAGTCATCAATCTTCATGCCCACGACCTCCCGTGCTGCCCAGCGCTGAATAAACATACCTACTTTACAATCTCACTGATTGTGGAGTCCGTTTTCCGCAAGTCGCCAGCAGCAGTTTCTTCCGCAGAGGTTTTCCCAGAGCCGCTTCAAAGCTTCCCTCGCGGAGCTGGGGCGTCGCAGGGGGTCGTCAAAGCACGCACGCGCACACACACACACACGCACACACACACACACAGGCGTTGTTGTCCAAACAGAAAGTATTTACAACAAATTCGACAAGCGGTTTTCCTCTGCCAGCAGCAAATGCCTGAGGGCCCCTACAGCTTCACAAATCATAGCACAAAGAGCCTAAAGTTCCTCTAAAATTTAGGGAAATGATTCAAAATAGATCTGCTAGGGGAAAACGATCACTGGCGGCAGGGTACACAACACACGCGTGTCTCAGCTCTCCTCCGCAGGGTCAGTGCCCACGCCCAAGTGCGACGCTGATGGCACCCGAACATTTGCTGTAGCAGGCAGCAGAGCCAGCAGCTCAGGGGAGCAATTTTAAAAACCAGGAGGCACTTAAACCAACCCTTAATTGACCCAGTTACTGCAGGAGAGTCCCGACTACTCGCCCTGGAGTCCTACTGTCACCAGCAAAAAGCACCAACCAAAGCTTGGGGGAACTTTGGTACAGCACAAGAGAAGGGAGTGGGGGTAGCGTAGCCGTATCGCAGAGCTGCTGCTTTTCACACCATTTTATCATCCCTGATAATTGAAAGTAAGGCCGGGTGGGCTGACCCCACCACCACCACTCCTGGCAGCATGTTTGGTCCACAACACTAGAATAATTATTTTGCTCCCTCCCGCCCCTACAGCTTCATCATCTGAAAAGATTACAGTCAAAACAATGGCATACACAAATAAAAGTCAAGAGTTGACATAGTAACTCCGGGATTTGGGTATCAACTGTCCGAGAAATCAGAACACCCAGGCTTCACAATGTGCCCAACATCGAGCTGTGCCAAGGGGGGCGGAAGGAAGAAGCTTTCCGTTTAAGCCTTCAGAGCATCGCTCCATCACTACGTCAATTCACAGCCACCACAGCGTGCCGATGGACATCTTTCTGTGCCAAAAGAAACAAGTGCTTTGTCCTCTTGATATCAAAGGTAGCCACCTATAGTTACGGAACCATGCACAAGACCTTAACTCTGACCAGCAGGAAAACTTAGGACAACTGAGTGCAGATCCTGCCAATTTCTACCAGTTCCAACTGTGCTTTAAGTCTCATTGCAAAGCCTCAGTTAGAAAAAGGATCACCTCAGGGTATCCAACAAGAAGAAGAGTTGTTTTCTTTTTTTTTTTTTTTTTTTTTTTTTTAATATACCATAGGACTATGCAGTTCAATCATCAATCATCTTGGAAAGCTCAAGGAGGAGGTCATCCTCATCCTTCCCTGGGTCCAAGTCGAGCTCGGCTTCCAGTATGCCGTCTGAGAGTTCCCAAAGTAGCATCTCTAAATCCTTGTCTACAGATACGGGCGCGTTGCCTGTGGAACTCAGCCGGCGTGTCCTTGCGTCTTCTAGCTGGGAAGAAGCTGAAGTCGAGCTTGAGAACTCCATTGGCTCCACGGATTCTGCCTGGCTTCCAAGATGTGCTTCAGGTCTTGGCAGAGCAAGGAAGAGAACAATCAGTATATGCCATTTCTTAACGGGAAATCCCTTTTCTGCAAACCGGCTCTTAAAACCGTAGCCAACCCCTCCTGCACTTCAGTCTTACCCAGGGATTGTTATTCAATTAACCCAGGGCTACATTTAGAGCCCAATATATTAGCAGGTACATTTTTCAGTTTGGGGGTTTCTCTGTGAAGCCAGAGCACCCGGAGTCTAGCAAAGATGGGAAACCAACATGGCCTCCCGGAAGCCCAGTGTCCGAGAACTACATCTCCCGGCATGCTCTGGGAAAACAATATGGACTCCCGGAAACCCGGTGGCCAAGAACTACATTTCCCAGCACTCCCCAGAAAATTGAGCCTCGCAGCGTGCCGTAGGACGCCATTTTTTGCTCTGTTACATTACCGGTTTCGTGTTTATGGAGGGTTTTCCCGCCGTTTTGGGGGGTTTCCCCTCAATTTCGGGTTTTCAGCTCTCCATTTCAGAGTTCTTCCCCGCAATTTTGGGGTTCCTTCCCCTAATTTGCTGCTTCGCCCCCCCCCCTTTTGGGGTTCACCCTCCATTTTGGGGATTCCCCCCAATTCCAAGCCCCCCACAATTTTGGAGGCCCCCACCATCCTTTCTTGGCCTGCCACCCTAATATTAAGGTTCTTTCCCCCAATGTTGGGGTTCTCACCACATGTTTGAGGTTCCTTCCCTTAATTTGGGGCTTAGCTCCCCGGGATCTGGGGCTTTAACCCCAATTTTGGGGGTCCCCCCCAAGTTTGGGGATTCCTCCCCAGGTCTGGGGGGGGTCCACATTCAATTCTGGAATTTCACACTTCCATTTAAGTCTTCTTCCCCCCCAATATGGGGGTTCGCCCACCCAATTTTGGGGGTTCCTCCCCTAATTTGGGGGGGACACAACCGATTGTAGAGTCCCCCACCCTCCTTTTTTGGGTTCCCCCCTAATATTAAAAGTTCTTCCGCCCAATTTTGGGGGACCCCACAATTTTGACGTTCCTTCCCCTAACTTGGGGCTTCAACCCTTCAATTTTGGGGGGGGCTCCCACCCTCTTATTTTGGCCTTCCGCCCTAATATTAGGCCTAACCCCTAAGAACCTTGACCCCTAACGCTATGGCAACCACGGATCTAACCCTAACCCCTACCCCAACAAACCCTAGAAACCCTAACCCTAAAAACCCTTACAGCCCTAACCCGGTAAAATTTACCACACTAAACCCCTGAAGACTGTTCTGGGGGGTCCACATTCAATTCTGGAATTTCACACTTCCGTTTAAGTGTTCTGCCCCCCCAATATGGGGGTTCGCCCACCCAATTTTGGAGGTTCCTCCCCTAATTGGGGGGGACACAACCAATTTTGGGGGGGACACAACCAATTTGGGGGGGTCCCCCCAATTTTAGAGTCCCCCACCCTCCTTTTTTGGGTTTCCCCCAATATTAAGAGCTCTTCCGCCCAATTTTGGGGGACCCCACAATTTTGACGTTTCTTCCCCTAAATTGGGGCTTCGACCCTTCAATTTTGGGGGGGGCTCCCCCCTTAGTTTGGCCTTCCACCCTAATATTGGGCCTTAGCCCTAAGAACCCTGACCCCTAACACTACGGCTCCCACGGATCTAACCCTAACCCCTACCCCAAAAAACCCTAGAAACCCTAACCCTAAAAACCCTTACAGTCCTAACCCGATAAAATTTACCACACTAGACCTACGCCTAAAAGCCCTAACCCTAAAAATTAAGACCCTCTAAACCCTAACCCAAAACGTAAAGATTCTCAAAGCCCTAACGCTGGAGACCCTAACCTTAAAAAAAAAAAAAATAAGACCTTAAAACCCTAACCCTAAATACCTGACCATAACTAAAACCCTAAGACCCTAACCCTAAAAACCCTATCAACACTAAAACCACAAAATACTTTAAAACCTTAACACACTAACCCCCAAACCCTAACCCTTATAACTCCAACCCTAACAACCTTAAAATCCTAACCCTAAACCCTGGAAACCCTAACCCTGAAACCCAACCCTAGTGCCTTAGCCCTGAAACCTTAAAACCCTAACACCTTATTAGAAACACTCTGTAACCAATACCATAGGCTCAGGCAAGTATCTCAGTGAGGTAGCATTTTTATTCACGATTGCAATGGCAGGCGTCCCACAAGCCACCTACTAGTTCCATAACACAGTTTATATAATTTTTTTTTTCCTCTCGGTGACCAGGACCCTCCCCAGTTTCCCCATTGACTGGGTAATCCATGTTCACAATCTATCCAGTGCTTCACAGAAAATACACAGCTGCTGGCCTGTTACTAGTCAATTTTATTTTTTTCTTGACTGTTTTCCTCTTTGAGGTGGTAATGTTTCTTACACCGTGATTTCCACCCAATTGCTCTAAGGATTCTGGTTGTCTGCATTTTACAAGGTTGTCTGTTAAGCTTTCTTATCACTGCAAGCATATATCAATACCACCTTCCTTCCCTCTAAACGATGTAACTCTGTGCAAAAACATTTTTATTCCCACAACCTTGATCCCCTTACCCTAAAATCCTTATTCTCTTTAACCCTAACAACTCTAACCACAACCCTAACCCTTCATATCAACCCCCCGACGCTAATGACACTGACTAATGATCCAAACCCCAAACCCCAGGCAACCAACAAAGAAACCGACACAAAGCTGAAAACTACAAAAAAGGCAAAACCCTGGATACAGACCCCAAATCACAAACACGCTACCAAAATGCTACAGAAAAGCCCCAGACGCAGGCCCCAAGCACTACAGCTAGGCCCCAGAAGCTCTAGACACATCCCAAAGCCAAAATGCAATCCCCAAACACTACAGAAAAGCCCCCAAACACCAGACACAGGCTGCAGAAGTCTACAAGCAGGCCCCAGCCACACCCGGATGCAGACCCCAACTGTCCACAAGCAGCTCCCAACCCACCCCCCCCATGAACTGGACCCCCCACCACCACCACCCAGATGCATGCCCCAGGCCCCAGGCCTCAGCCCCAGCCCCCACACCCCAGACTCAGGCCCCAAAGGTGTACAACCAGCTCCCAACTGCCCCCCTCAAAGGGAGGCCCCAAAGCCTGCCAGAGGACCCTAGAGCGTACAAGCAGCTCCCAACCCCCCCGGCACAGGCCCCAACCCCCCCCCCCAGACACAGGCCCCAAAGGTGTACAAGCAACTCCCCATCCTCCCCAGAGGCACGCCCCAAAGGTGTACAAACAGCCCCAACCCCCCAAGACCCAGACCCCTACAGCGTAGAAGCAGCTCCCAACCCCATGCCCCCAAGGCACATGCCCCAACCCCTCCCCCAAGGCAGGCCCTAACAGTGTACAAGCAGCTCCCACCCCCCCCCAGACGCAGGCCCCAAAGGTGTACAAGCAGGCCCCTACAGTATACAAGCAGCTCACAACCACCCCCCCAAAGGCAGGCCCCAACCCCCTCCAGATGCAAGCCCGAAAGGTTAAAACCAGCTCCAACCCCCCAACCCCCCCCGCCCCGCGCAGACGCAGGCCCCAAAGGTGTACAAGCAGTTCCCAACCCCTCCAAGGCAGGCCCCAAAAGTGTACAGGCAGGCCCCTACAGTGTAGAAACGCTCCAACCCCTCCCCTTCCACCTCGAGGGAGGCCCTCCCCCCCCAGTATACACGAAGCTCCCAACCCCCTCTCAGAGGAATGCCTAAAAAAGTATACAAGCAGCTCCTAACACCACCCCCCCCCCCAAAAGAGGCAGTCCCCAAAGGTGTACAAGCAGGCCCTCAAATCCCTTAGGTGTACAAGCAGGCCCTTCAAATCCTTTAGCCCCTGCGCCAGCTTTATTGGCGAGCAGCGAGGCTGGGGGGGGAGGGGGGCAAGACAGCCTTAAATAAAATACAAATATAGAAAGTGTTATAAATGGCTGTTATAAATCCAAATAGGATTACAATCAAAGTTTACAATTTATTAAACGAATAGAGGCAAGCAAGCAGCGCTGGATGCGCCGGGAGTCTCTGCTCCCCCAGGACGCACACCTGTTACGTAAGGCGGCTGGTTTTGATGCTCCCAGGCTAATACATATTCATTACTACTTCGAGAAGAGGCAGGGTTATTAGAATTGGTTTCCGGAATCCGAAACCCCTCCCAGGGGCGCCTGCGTACCAGTCTCTGGTGGTCTCTCGGGGCTTGCTCGGGCTGAATGCTGGTTGTCTTCCTCCCAGGCTTTTGTCCTTCAATTGTCCTTCAGCTCCCCGTTCCTCCTCGTTTGGGAGCCTCTGCGCCGGATTTCAGAAACTCTAGCAACATCCCCTGCAGTAGTCAGCACTTTTCCCTAAAAACCCCTTTGTTCTTTTATCACCTAGACCCGGGCCTCGATGTTAACCCTTCAAATCCCTTAGTGACACGAATTGCTGGACCATTCCTTACAAAAGGAAGGATAAAATATGTAGAGGAGCAATGGCACACGCGAAAGCCCAGCGCCGCGGGCAGAGGCAGCGAAGGTTGACGGCAGAACAGTGCTCGGTTTGAACACGGAGAGGGAAAGCGAGGGGAAGGTGGCCGAAGCCGGCCGCAGTCTCTGAGCTCTCCTCCTCCTGATTGTTTTCTCTCAAAGCCATTTCTGTCTGTGTGCGGGCACCCGGAGCCGGCAGAAGTCCCCGTGAAGTCCTTCGGCAGGACGGAGGGCTGCGTGGGCTCCAGTGAGAGAGGGAGTTAGGAGAATCTTATCAAGTAGAGATAGAGCGCTGACAGCGTTAAACTAGGATGCTACTTAGCGTCTTTGCTAACTATGGTGCATTGTGCCAATTAACTAAAGCAAGAAGCCTTGGGCCCCTTACCAAGGTCAGTCTCCTAATAAGAGAGTGAGCCTGTCTTAAGAAACTGGGAGAAACTGGTCCTGCAGATGGACAAGAGCCAAGGAGCAACTGAGTCTGTGCAAAGACAAGAGGTCAACTAGCGGTGACGAGGAAGAGTCATCAATCTTCATGCCCACGACCTCCCGTGCTGCCCAGCGCTGAATAAACATACCTACTTTACAATCTCACTGATTGTGGAGTCCCTTTTCCGCAAGTCACTAGCAGCGGTTTCTTCCGTAGAGGTTTTCCCAGAGCCGCTTCAAAGCTTCCCTCGCGGAGCTGGGGCATCGCAGGGGGTCGTCAAAGCACGCACGCGCACACACACACACACACAGGCGTTGTTGTCCAAACAGAAAGTATTTACAACAAATTCGACAAGCGGTTTTCCTCTGCCAGCAGCAAATGCCTGAGGGCCCCTACAGCTTCACAAATCATAGCACAAAGAGCCTAAAGTTCCTCTAAAATTTAGGGAAATGATTCAAAATAGATCTGCTAGGGGAAAACGATCACTGGCGGCAGGGTACACAATACACGCGAGTCTCAGCTCTCCTCCGCAGGGTCAGTGCCCACGCCCAAGTGCGACGCTGATGGCACCCGAACATTTGCTGTAGCAGGCAGCAGAGCCAGCAGCTCAGGGGAGCAATTTTAAAAACCAGGAGGCACTTAAACCAACCCTTAATTGACCCAGTTACTGCAGGAGAGTCCTGACTACTCGCCCTGGAGTCCTACTGTCACCAGCAAAAAGCACCAACCAAAGCTTGGGGGAACTTTGGTACAGCACAAGAGAAGGGAGGGGGGGTAGCGTAGCCGTATCGCAGAGCTGCTGCTTTTCACACCATTTTATCATCCCTGATAATTGAAAGTAAGGCCGGGTGGGCTGACCCCACCACCACCACTCCTGGCAGCATGTTTGGTCCACAACACTAGAATAATTATTTTGCTCCCTCCCGCCCCTACAGCTTCATCATCTGAAAAGATTACAGTCAAAACAATGGCATACACAAATAAAAGTCAAGAGTTGACATAGTAACTCCGGGATTTGGGTATCAACTGTCCGAGAAATCAGAACACCCAGGCTTCACAATGTGCCCAACATCGAGCTGTGCCAAGGGGGGGCGGAAGGAAGAAGCTTTCCGTTTAAGCCTTCAGAGCATCGCTCCATCACTACGTCAATTCACAGCCACCACAGCGTGCTGATGGACATCTTTCTGTGCCAAAAGAAACAAGTGCTTTGTCCTCTTGATATCAAAGGTAGCCACCTATAGTTACGGAACCATGCACAAGACCTTAACTCTGACCAGCAGGAAAACTTAGGACAACTGAGTGCAGATCCTGCCAATTTCTACCAGTTCCAACTGTGCTTTAAGTCTCATTGCAAAGCCTCAGTTAGAAAAAGGATCACCTCAGGGTATCCAACAAGAAGAAGAGTTGTTTTCTTTTTTTTTTTTTTTTTTTTTTTTCAATATACCATAGGACTATGCAGTTCAATCATCAATCATCTTGGAAAGCTCAAGGAGGAGGTCATCCTCATCCTTCCCTGGGTCCAAGTCGAGCTCGGCTTCCAGTATGCCGTCTGAGAGTTCCCAAAGTAGCATCTCTAAATCCTTGTCTACAGATACGGGCGCGTTGCCTGTGGAACTCAGCCGGCGTGTCCTTGCTTCTTCTAGCTGGGAAGAAGCTGAAGTCGAGCTTGAGAACTCCATTGGCTCCACGGATTCTGCCTGGCTTCCAAGATGTGCTTCAGGTCTTGGCAGAGCAAGGAAGAGAACAATCAGTATATGCCATTTCTTAACGGGAAATCCCTTTTCTGCAAACCGGCTCTTAAAACCGTAGCCAACCCCTCCTGCACTTCAGTCTTACCCAGGGATTGTTATTCAATTAACCCAGGGCTACATTTAGAGCCCAATATATTAGCAGGTACATTTTTCAGTTTGGGGGTTTCTCTGTGAAGCCAGAGCACCCGGAGTCTAGCAAAGATGGGAAACCAACATGGCCTCCCGGAAGCCCAGTGTCCGAGAACTACATCTCCCGGCATGCTCTGGGAAAACAATATGGACTCCCGGAAACCCGGTGGCCAAGAACTACATTTCCCAGCACTCCCCAGAAAATTGAGCCTCGCAGCGTGCCGTAGGACGCCATTTTTTGCTCTGTTACATTACCGGTTTCGTGTTTATGGAGGGTTTTCCCGCCGTTTTGGGGGGTTTCCCCTCAATTTCGGGTTTTCAGCTCTCCATTTCAGAGTTCTTCCCCGCAATTTTGGGGTTCCTTCCCCTAATTTGGTGCTTCGCCCCCCCCCCCTTTTGGGGTTCACCCTCCATTTTGGGGATTCCCCCCAATTCCAAGCCCCCCACAATTTTGGAGGCCCCCACCATCCTTTCTTGGCCTGCCACCCTAATATTAAGGTTCTTTCCCCCAATGTTGGGGTTCTCACCACATGTTTGAGGTTCCTTCCCTTAATTTGGGGCTTAGCTCCCCGGGATCTGGGGCTTTAACCCCAATTTTGGGGGTCCCCCCCAAGTTTGGGGATTCCTCCCCAGGTCTGGGGGGGGTCCACATTCAATTCTGGAATTTCACACTTCCATTTAAGTCTTCTTCCCCCCCAATATGGGGGTTCGCCCACCCAATTTTGGGGGTTCCTCCCCTAATTTGGGGGGGACACAACCGATTGTAGAGTCCCCCACCCTCCTTTTTTGGGTTCCCCCCTAATATTAAAAGTTCTTCCGCCCAATTTTGGGGGACCCCACAATTTTGACGTTCCTTCCCCTAACTTGGGGCTTCAACCCTTCAATTTTGGGGGGGGCTCCCACCCTCTTATTTTGGCCTTCCGCCCTAATATTAGGCCTAACCCCTAAGAACCTTGACCCCTAACGCTATGGCAACCACGGATCTAACCCTAACCCCTACCCCAACAAACCCTAGAAACCCTAACCCTAAAAACCCTTACAGCCCTAACCCGGTAAAATTTACCACACTAAACCCCTGAAGACTGTTCTGGGGGGTCCACATTCAATTCTGGAATTTCACACTTCCGTTTAAGTGTTCTGCCCCCCCAATATGGGGGTTCGCCCACCCAATTTTGGAGGTTCCTCCCCTAATTGGGGGGGACACAACCAATTTTGGGGGGGACACAACCAATTTGGGGGGGGACACAACCAATTTGGGGGGTCCCCCCAATTTTAGAGTCCCCCACCCTCCTTTTTTGGGTTTCCCCCAATATTAAGAGCTCTTCCGCCCAATTTTGGGGGACCCCACAATTTTGACGTTTCTTCCCCTAAATTGGGGCTTCGACCCTTCAATTTTGGGGGGGGCTCCCCCCTTAGTTTGGCCTTCCACCCTAATATTGGGCCTTAGCCCTAAGAACCCTGACCCCTAACACTACGGCTCCCACGGATCTAACCCTAACCCCTACCCCAAAAAACCCTAGAAACCCTAACCCTAAAAACCCTTACAGTCCTAACCCGATAAAATTTACCACACTAGACCTACGCCTAAAAGCCCTAACCCTAAAAATTAAGACCCTCTAAACCCTAACCCAAAACGTAAAGATTCTCAAAGCCCTAACGCTGGAGACCCTAACCTTAAAAAAAAAAAAAAAATAAGACCTTAAAACCCTAACCCTAAATACCTGACCATAACTAAAACCCTAAGACCCTAACCCTAAAAACCCTATCAACACTAAAACCACAAAATACTTTAAAACCTTAACACACTAACCCCCAAACCCTAACCCTTATAACTCCAACCCTAACAACCTTAAAATCCTAACCCTAAACCCTGGAAACCCTAACCCTGAAACCCAACCCTAGTGCCTTAGCCCTGAAACCTTAAAACCCTAACACCTTATTAGAAACACTCTGTAACCAATACCATAGGCTCAGGCAAGTATCTCAGTGAGGTAGCATTTTTATTCACGATTGCAATGGCAGGCGTCCCACAAGCCACCTACTAGTTCCATAACACAGTTTATATAATTTTTTTTTTCCTCTCGGTGACCAGGACCCTCCCCAGTTTCCCCATTGACTGGGTAATCCATGTTCACAATCTATCCAGTGCTTCACAGAAAATACACAGCTGCTGGCCTGTTACTAGTCAATTTTATTTTTTTCTTGACTGTTTTCCTCTTTGAGGTGGTAATGTTTCTTACACCGTGATTTCCACCCAATTGCTCTAAGGATTCTGGTTGTCTGCATTTTACAAGGTTGTCTGTTAAGCTTTCTTATCACTGCAAGCATATATCAATACCACCTTCCTTCCCTCTAAACGATGTAACTCTGTGCAAAAACATTTTTATTCCCACAACCTTGATCCCCTTACCCTAAAATCCTTATTCTCTTTAACCCTAACAACTCTAACCACAACCCTAACCCTTCATATCAACCCCCCGACGCTAATGACACTGACTAATGATCCAAACCCCAAACCCCAGGCAACCAACAAAGAAACCGACACAAAGCTGAAAACTACAAAAAAGGCAAAACCCTGGATACAGACCCCAAATCACAAACACGCTACCAAAATGCTACAGAAAAGCCCCAGACGCAGGCCCCAAGCACTACAGCTAGGCCCCAGAAGCTCTAGACACATCCCAAAGCCAAAATGCAATCCCCAAACACTACAGAAAAGCCCCCAAACACCAGACACAGGCTGCAGAAGTCTACAAGCAGGCCCCAGCCACACCCGGATGCAGACCCCAACTGTCCACAAGCAGCTCCCAACCCACCCCCCCCATGAACTGGACCCCCCACCACCACCACCCAGATGCATGCCCCAGGCCCCAGGCCTCAGCCCCAGCCCCCACACCCCAGACTCAGGCCCCAAAGGTGTACAACCAGCTCCCAACTGCCCCCCTCAAAGGGAGGCCCCAAAGCCTGCCAGAGGACCCTAGAGCGTACAAGCAGCTCCCAACCCCCCCGGCACAGGCCCCACCCCCCCCCCCCAGACACAGGCCCCAAAGGTGTACAAGCAACTCCCCATCCTCCCCAGAGGCACGCCCCAAAGGTGTACAAACAGCCCCAACCCCCCAAGACCCAGACCCCTACAGCGTAGAAGCAGCTCCCAACCCCATGCCCCCAAGGCACATGCCCCAACCCCTCCCCCAAGGCAGGCCCTAACAGTGTACAAGCAGCTCCCACCCCCCCCCAGACGCAGGCCCCAAAGGTGTACAAGCAGGCCCCTACAGTATACAAGCAGCTCACAACCACCCCCCCAAAGGCAGGCCCCAACCCCTTCCAGATGCAAGCCCGAAAGGTTAAAACCAGCTCCAACCCCCCAACCCCCCCTGCCCCGCGCAGACGCAGGCCCCAAAGGTGTACAAGCAGTTCCCAACCCCTCCAAGGCAGGCCCCAAAAGTGTACAGGCAGGCCCCTACAGTGTAGAAACGCTCCAACCCCTCCCCTTCCACCTCGAGGGAGGCCCTCCCCCCCCAGTATACACGAAGCTCCCAACCCCCTCTCAGAGGAATGCCTAAAAAAGTATGCAAGCAGCTCCTAACACCCCCCCACCCCCCCCCCCAAAAGAGGCAGTCCCCAAAGGTGTACAAGCAGGCCCTCAAATCCCTTAGGTGTACAAGCAGGCCCTTCAAATCCCTTAGCCCCTGCGCCAGCTTTATTGGCGAGCAGCGAGGCTTGGGGGGGAGGGGGGCAAGACAGCCTTAAATAAAATACAAATATAGAAAGTGTTATAAATGGCTGTTATAAATCCAAATAGGATTACAATCAAAGTTTACAATTTATTAAACGAATAGAGGCAAGCAAGCAGCGCTGGATGCGCCGGGAGTCTCTGCTCCCCCAGGACGCACACCTGTTATGTAAGGCGGCTGGTTTTGATGCTCCCAGGCTAATACATATTCATTACTACTTCGAGAAGAGGCAGGGTTATTAGAATTGGTTTCCGGAATCCGAAACCCCTCCCAGGGGCGCCTGCGTACCAGTCTCTGGTGGTCTCTCGGGGCTTGCTCGGGCTGAATGCTGGTTGTCTTCCTCCCAGGCTTTTGTCCTTCAATTGTCCTTCAGCTCCCCCTTCCTCCTCGTTTGGGAGCCTCTGCGCCGGATTTCAGAAACTCTAGCAACATCCCCTGCAGTAGTCAGCACTTTTCCCTAAAAACCCCTTTGTTCTTTTATCACCTAGACCCGGGCCTCGATGTTAACCCTTCAAATCCCTTAGTGACACGAATTGCTGGACCATTCCTTACAAAAGGAAGGATAAAATATGTAGAGGAGCAATGGCACACGCGAAAGCCCAGCGCCGCGGGCAGAGGCAGCGAAGGTTGACGGCAGAACAGTGCTCGGTTTGAACACGGAGAGGGAAAGCGAGGGGAAGGTGGCCGAAGCCGGCCGCAGTCTCTGAGCTCTCCTCCTCCTGATTGTTTTCTCTCAAAGCCATTTCTGTCTGTGTGCGGGCACCCGGAGCCGGCAGAAGTCCCCGTGAAGTCCTTCGGCAGGACGGAGGGCTGCGTGGGCTCCAGTGAGAGAGGGAGTTAGGAGAATCTTATCAAGTAGAGATAGAGCGCTGACAGCGTTAAACTAGGATGCTACTTAGCGTCTTTGCTAACTATGGTGCATTGTGCCAATTAACTAAAGCAAGAAGCCTTGGGCCCCTTACCAAGGTCAGTCTCCTAATAAGAGAGTGAGCCTGTCTTAAGAAACTGGGAGAAACTGGTCCTGCAGATGGACAAGAGCCAAGGAGCAACTGAGTCTGTGCAAAGACAAGAGGTCAACTAGCGGTGACGAGGAAGAGTCATCAATCTTCATGCCCACGACCTCCCGTGCTGCCCAGCGCTGAATAAACATACCTACTTTACAATCTCACTGATTGTGGAGTCCCTTTTCCGCAAGTCACTAGCAGCGGTTTCTTCCGCAGAGGTTTTCCCAGAGCCGCTTCAAAGCTTCCCTCGCGGAGCTGGGGCATCGCAGGGGGTCGTCAAAGCACGCGCACACACACACACACACACACACACACACACACACACAGGCGTTGTTGTCCAAACAGAAAGTATTTACAACAAATTCGACAAGCGGTTTTCCTCTGCCAGCAGCAAATGCCTGAGGGCCCCTACAGCTTCACAAATCATAGCACAAAGAGCCTAAAGTTCCTCTAAAATTTAGGGAAATGATTCAAAATAGATCTGCTAGGGGAAAACGATCACTGGCGGCAGGGTACACAATACACGCGAGTCTCAGCTCTCCTCCGCAGGGTCAGTGCCCACGCCCAAGTGCGACGCTGATGGCACCCGAACATTTGCTGTAGCAGGCAGCAGAGCCAGCAGCTCAGGGGAGCAATTTTAAAAACCAGGAGGCACTTAAACCAACCCTTAATTGACCCAGTTACTGCAGGAGAGTCCTGACTACTCGCCCTGGAGTCCTACTGTCACCAGCAAAAAGCACCAACCAAAGCTTGGGGGAACTTTGGTACAGCACAAGAGAAGGGAGTGGGGGTAGCGTAGCCGTATCGCAGAGCTGCTGCTTTTCACACCATTTTATCATCCCTGATAATTGAAAGTAAGGCCGGGTGGGCTGACCCCACCACCACCACTCCTGGCAGCATGTTTGGTCCACAACGCTAGAATAATTATTTTGCTCCCTCCCGCCCCTACAGCTTCATCATCTGAAAAGATTACAGTCAAAACAATGGCATACACAAATAAAAGTCAAGAGTTGACATAGTAACTCCGGGATTTGGGTATCAACTGTCCGAGAAATCAGAACACCCAGGCTTCACAATGTGCCCAACATCGAGCTGTGCCAAGGGGGGGCGGAAGGAAGAAGCTTTCCGTTTAAGCCTTCAGAGCATCGCTCCATCACTACGTCAATTCACAGCCACCACAGCGTGCCGATGGACATCTTTCTGTGCCAAAAGAAACAAGTGCTTTGTCCTCTTGATATCAAAGGTAGCCACCTATAGTTACGGAACCATGCACAAGACCTTAACTCTGACCAGCAGGAAAACTTAGGACAACTGAGTGCAGATCCTGCCAATTTCTACCAGTTCCAACTGTGCTTTAAGTCTCATTGCAAAGCCTCAGTTAGAAAAAGGATCACCTCAGGGTATCCAACAAGAAGAAGAGTTGTTTTCTTTTTTTTTTTTTTTTTTTTTTTTCAATATACCATAGGACTATGCAGTTCAATCATCAATCATCTTGGAAAGCTCAAGGAGGAGGTCATCCTCATCCTTCCCTGGGTCCAAGTCGAGCTCGGCTTCCAGTATGCCGTCTGAGAGTTCCCAAAGTAGCATCTCTAAATCCTTGTCTACAGATACGGGCGCGTTGCCTGTGGAACTCAGCCGGCGTGTCCTTGCTTCTTCTAGCTGGGAAGAAGCTGAAGTCGAGCTTGAGAACTCCATTGGCTCCACGGATTCTGCCTGGCTTCCAAGATGTGCTTCAGGTCTTGGCAGAGCAAGGAAGAGAACAATCAGTATATGCCATTTCTTAACGGGAAATCCCTTTTCTGCAAACCGGCTCTTAAAACCGTAGCCAACCCCTCCTGCACTTCAGTCTTACCCAGGGATTGTTATTCAATTAACCCAGGGCGACATTTAGAGCCCAATATATTAGCAGGTACATTTTTCAGTTTGGGGGTTTCTCTGTGAAGCCAGAGCACCCGGAGTCTAGCAAAGATGGGAAACCAACATGGCCTCCCGGAAGCCCAGTGTCCGAGAACTACATCTCCCGGCATGCTCTGGGAAAACAATATGGACTCCCGGAAACCCGGTGGCCAAGAACTACATTTCCCAGCACTCCCCAGAAAATTGAGCCTCGCAGCGTGCCGTAGGACGCCATTTTTTGCTCTGTTACATTACCGGTTTCGTGTTTATGGAGGGTTTTCCCGCCGTTTTGGCGGGTTTCCCCTCAATTTCGGGTTTTCAGCTCTCCATTTCAGAGTTCTTCCCCGCAATTTTGGGGTTCCTTCCCCTAATTTGGTGCTTCGCCCCCCCCCCACTTTTGGGGTTCCCCCTCCATTTTGGGGATTCCCCCCAGTTCCAAGCCCCCCACAATTTTGGAGGCCCCCACCATCCTTTCTTGGCCTGCCACCCTAATATTAAGGTTCTTTCCCCCAATGTTGGGGTTCTCACCACATGTTTGAGGTTCCTTCCCTTAATTTGGGGCTTAGCTCCCCGGGATCTGGGGCTTTAACCCCAATTTTGGGGGTCCCCCCCAAGTTTGGGGATTCCTCCCCAGGTCTGGGGGGGGTCCACATTCAATTCTGGAATTTCACACTTCCATTTAAGTCTTCTTCCCCCCCAATATGGGGGTTCGCCCACCCAATTTTGGGGGTTCCTCCCCTAATTTGGGGGGGACACAACCGATTGTAGAGTCCCCCACCCTCCTTTTTTGGGTTCCCCCCTAATATTAAAAGTTCTTCCGCCCAATTTTGGGGGACCCCACAATTTTGACGTTCCTTCCCCTAACTTGGGGCTTCAACCCTTCAATTTTGGGGGGGGCTCCCACCCTCTTATTTTGGCCTTCCGCCCTAATATTAGGCCTAACCCCTAAGAACCTTGACCCCTAACGCTATGGCAACCACGGATCTAACCCTAACCCCTACCCCAACAAACCCTAAAAACCCTAACCCTAAAAACCCTTACAGCCCTAACCCGATAAAATTTACCACACTAAACCCCTGAAGACTGTTCTGGGGGGTCCACATTCAATTCTGGAATTTCACACTTCCGTTTAAGTGTTCTGCCCCCCCAATATGGGGGTTCGCCCACCCAATTTTGGGGGTTCCTCCCCTAATTGGGGGGGACACAACCAATTTTGGGGGGGACACAACCAATTTGGGGGGGGACACAACCAATTTGGGGGGTCCCCCCAATTTTAGAGTCCCCCACCCTCCTTTTTTGGGTTTCCCCCAATATTAAGAGCTCTTCCGCCCAATTTTGGGGGACCCCACAATTTTGACGTTTCTTCCCCTAAATTGGGGCTTCGACCCTTCAATTTTGGGGGGGGCTCCCCCCTTAGTTTGGCCTTCCACCCTAATATTGGGCCTTAGCCCTAAGAACCCTGACCCCTAACACTACGGCTCCCACGGATCTAACCCTAACCCCTACCCCAAAAAACCCTAGAAACCCTAACCCTAAAAACCCTTACAGTCCTAACCCGATAAAATTTACCACACTAGACCTACGCCTAAAAGCCCTAACCCTAAAAATTAAGACCCTCTAAACCCTAACCCAAAACGTAAAGATTCTCAAAGCCCTAACGCTGGAGACCCTAACCTTAAAAAAAAAAAAAAAATAAGACCTTAAAACCCTAACCCTAAATACCTGACCATAACTAAAACCCTAAGACCCTAACCCTAAAAACCCTATCAACACTAAAACCACAAAATACTTTAAAACCTTAACACACTAACCCCCAAACCCTAACCCTTATAACTCCAACCCTAACAACCTTAAAATCCTAACCCTAAACCCTGGAAACCCTAACCCTGAAACCCAACCCTAGTGCCTTAGCCCTGAAACCTTAAAACCCTAACACCTTATTAGAAACACTCTGTAACCAATACCATAGGCTCAGGCAAGTATCTCAGTGAGGTAGCATTTTTATTCACGATTGCAATGGCAGGCGTCCCACAAGCCACCTACTAGTTCCATAACACAGTTTATATAATTTTTTTTTTCCTCTCGGTGACCAGGACCCTCCCCAGTTTCCCCATTGACTGGGTAATCCATGTTCACAATCTATCCAGTGCTTCACAGAAAATACACAGCTGCTGGCCTGTTACTAGTCAATTTTATTTTTTTCTTGACTGTTTTCCTCTTTGAGGTGGTAATGTTTCTTACACCGTGATTTCCACCCAATTGCTCTAAGGATTCTGGTTGTCTGCATTTTACAAGGTTGTCTGTTAAGCTTTCTTATCACTGCAAGCATATATCAATACCACCTTCCTTCCCTCTAAACGATGTAACTCTGTGCAAAAACATTTTTATTCCCACAACCTTGATCCCCTTACCCTAAAATCCTTATTCTCTTTAACCCTAACAACTCTAACCACAACCCTAACCCTTCATATCAACCCCCCGACGCTAATGACACTGACTAATGATCCAAACCCCAAACCCCAGGCAACCAACAAAGAAACAGACACAAAGCTGAAAACTACAAAAAAGGCAAAACCCTGGATACAGACCCCAAATCACAAACACGCTACCAAAATGCTACAGAAAAGCCCCAGACGCAGGCCCCAAGCACTACAGCTAGGCCCCAGAAGCTCTAGACACATCCCAAAGCCAAAATGCAATCCCCAAACACTACAGAAAAGCCCCCAAACACCAGACACAGGCTGCAGAAGTCTACAAGCAGGCCCCAGCCACACCCGGATGCAGACCCCAACTGTCCACAAGCAGCTCCCAACCCACCCCCCCCATGAACTGGACCCCCCACCACCACCACCCAGATGCATGCCCCAGGCCCCAGGCCTCAGCCCCAGCCCCCACACCCCAGACTCAGGCCCCAAAGGTGTACAACCAGCTCCCAACTGCCCCCCTCAAAGGGAGGCCCCAAAGCCTGCCAGAGGACCCTAGAGCGTACAAGCAGCTCCCAACCCCCCCGGCACAGGCCCCACCCCCCCCCCCCAGACACAGGCCCCAAAGGTGTACAAGCAACTCCCCATCCTCCCCAGAGGCACGCCCCAAAGGTGTACAAACAGCCCCAACCCCCCAAGACCCAGACCCCTACAGCGTAGAAGCAGCTCCCAACCCCATGCCCCCAAGGCACATGCCCCAACCCCTCCCCCAAGGCAGGCCCTAACAGTGTACAAGCAGCTCCCACCCCCCCCCAGACGCAGGCCCCAAAGGTGTACAAGCAGGCCCCTACAGTATACAAGCAGCTCACAACCACCCCCCCAAAGGCAGGCCCCAACCCCTTCCAGATGCAAGCCCGAAAGGTTAAAACCAGCTCCAACCCCCCAACCCCCCCTGCCCCGCGCAGACGCAGGCCCCAAAGGTGTACAAGCAGTTCCCAACCCCTCCAAGGCAGGCCCCAAAAGTGTACAGGCAGGCCCCTACAGTGTAGAAACGCTCCAACCCCTCCCCTTCCACCTCGAGGGAGGCCCTCCCCCCCCAGTATACACGAAGCTCCCAACCCCCTCTCAGAGGAATGCCTAAAAAAGTATGCAAGCAGCTCCTAACACCCCCCCACCCCCCCCCCAAAAGAGGCAGTCCCCAAAGGTGTACAAGCAGGCCCTCAAATCCCTTAGGTGTACAAGCAGGCCCTTCAAATCCCTTAGCCCCTGCGCCAGCTTTATTGGCGAGCAGCGAGGCTGGGGGGGGAGGGGGGCAAGACAGCCTTAAATAAAATACAAATATAGAAAGTGTTATAAATGGCTGTTATAAATCCAAATAGGATTACAATCAAAGTTTACAATTTATTAAACGAATAGAGGCAAGCAAGCAGCGCTGGATGCGCCGGGAGTCTCTGCTCCCCCAGGACGCACGCCTGTTACGTAAGGCGGCTGGTTTTGATGCTCCCAGGCTAATACATATTCATTACTACTTCGAGAAGAGGCAGGGTTATTAGAATTGGTTTCCGGAATCCGAAACCCCTCCCAGGGGCGCCTGCGTACCAGTCTCTGGTGGTCTCTCGGGGCTTGCTCGGGCTGAATGCTGGTTGTCTTCCTCCCAGGCTTTTGTCCTTCAATTGTCCTTCAGCTCCCCCTTCCTCCTCGTTTGGGAGCCTCTGCGCTGGATTTCAGAAACTCTAGCAACATCCCCTGCAGTAGTCAGCACTTTTCCCTAAAAACCCCTTTGTTCTTTTATCACCTAGACCCGGGCCTCGATGTTAACCCTTCAAATCCCTTAGTGACACGAATTGCTGGACCATTCCTTACAAAAGGAAGGATAAAATATGTAGAGGAGCAATGGCACACGCGAAAGCCCAGCGCCGCGGGCAGAGGCAGCGAAGGTTGACGGCAGAACAGTGCTCGGTTTGAACACGGAGAGGGAAAGCGAGGGGAAGGTGGCCGAAGCCGGCCGCAGTCTCTGAGCTCTCCTCCTCCTGATTGTTTTCTCTCAAAGCCATTTCTGTCTGTGTGCGGGCACCCGGAGCCGGCAGAAGTCCCCGTGAAGTCCTTCGGCAGGACGGAGGGCTGCGTGGGCTCCAGTGAGAGAGGGAGTTAGGAGAATCTTATCAAGTAGAGATAGAGCACTGACAGCGTTAAACTAGGATGCTACTTAGCGTCTTTGCTAACTATGGTGCATTGTGCCAATTAACTAAAGCAAGAAGCCTTGGGCCCCTTACCAAGGTCAGTCTCCTAATAAGAGAGTGAGCCTGTCTTAAGAAACTGGGAGAAACTGGTCCTGCAGATGGACAAGAGCCAAGGAGCAACTGAGTCTGTGCAAAGACAAGAGGTCAACTAGCGGTGACGAGGAAGAGTCATCAATCTTCATGCCCACGACCTCCCATGCTGCCCAGCGCTGAATAAACATACCTACTTTACAATCTCACTGATTGTGGAGTCCCTTTTCCGCAAGTCACTAGCAGCGGTTTCTTCCGCAGAGGTTTTCCCAGAGCCGCTTCAAAGCTTCCCTCGCGGAGCTGGGGCATCGCAGGGGGTCGTCAAAGCACGCACGCGCACACACACACACACGCACACACACACACACAGGCGTTGTTGTCCAAACAGAAAGTATTTACAACAAATTCGACAAGCGGTTTTCCTCTGCCAGCAGCAAATGCCTGAGGGCCCCTACAGCTTCACAAATCATAGCACAAAGAGCCTAAAGTTCCTCTAAAATTTAGGGAAATGATTCAAAATAGATCTGCTAGGGGAAAACGATCACTGGCGGCAGGGTACACAATACACGCGAGTCTCAGCTCTCCTCCGCAGGGTCAGTGCCCACGCCCAAGTGCGACGCTGATGGCACCCGAACATTTGCTGTAGCAGGCAGCAGAGCCAGCAGCTCAGGGGAGCAATTTTAAAAACCAGGAGGCACTTAAACCAACCCTTAATTGACCCAGTTACTGCAGGAGAGTCCTGACTACTCGCCCTGGAGTCCTACTGTCACCAGCAAAAAGCACCAACCAAAGCTTGGGGGAACTTTGGTACAGCACAAGAGAAGGGAGTGGGGGTAGCGTAGCCGTATCGCAGAGCTGCTGCTTTTCACACCATTTTATCATCCCTGATAATTGAAAGTAAGGCCGGGTGGGCTGACCCCACCACCACCACTCCTGGCAGCATGTTTGGTCCACAACGCTAGAATAATTATTTTGCTCCCTCCCGCCCCTACAGCTTCATCATCTGAAAAGATTACAGTCAAAACAATGGCATACACAAATAAAAGTCAAGAGTTGACATAGTAACTCCAGGATTTGGGTATCAACTGTCCGAGAAATCAGAACACCCAGGCTTCACAATGTGCCCAACATCAAGCTGTGCCAAGGGGGGGCGGAAGGAAGAAGCTTTCCGTTTAAGCCTTCAGAGCATCGCTCCATCACTACGTCAATTCACAGCCACCACAGCGTGCCGATGGACATCTTTCTGTGCCAAAAGAAACAAGTGCTTTGTCCTCTTGATATCAAAGGTAGCCACCTATAGTTACGGAACCATGCACAAGACCTTAACTCTGACCAGCAGGAAAACTTAGGACAACTGAGTGCAGATCCTGCCAATTTCTACCAGTTCCAACTGTGCTTTAAGTCTCATTGCAAAGCCTCAGTTAGAAAAAGGATCACCTCAGGGTATCCAACAAGAAGAAGAGTTGTTTTCTTTTTTTGTTTTTTTTTTTTTTTCAATATACCATAGGACTATGCAGTTCAATCATCAATCATCTTGGAAAGCTCAAGGAGGAGGTCATCCTCATCCTTCCCTGGGTCCAAGTCGAGCTCGGCTTCCAGTATGCCGTCTGAGAGTTCCCAAAGTAGCATCTCTAAATCCTTGTCTACAGATACGGGCGCGTTGCCTGTGGAACTCAGCCGGCGTGTCCTTGCTTCTTCTAGCTGGGAAGAAGCTGAAGTCGAGCTTGAGAACTCCATTGGCTCCATGGATTCTGCCTGGCTTCCAAGATGTGCTTCAGGTCTTGGCAGAGCAAGGAAGAGAACAATCAGTATATGCCATTTCTTAACGGGAAATCCCTTTTCTGCAAACCGGCTCTTAAAACCGTAGCCAACCCCTCCTGCACTTCAGTCTTACCCAGGGATTGTTATTCAATTAACCCAGGGCGACATTTAGAGCCCAATATATTAGCAGGTACATTTTTCAGTTTGGGGGTTTCTCTGTGAAGCCAGAGCACCCGGAGTCTAGCAAAGATGGGAAACCAACATGGCCTCCCGGAAGCCCAGTGTCCGAGAACTACATCTCCCGGCATGCTCTGGGAAAACAATATGGACTCCCGGAAACCCGGTGGCCAAGAACTACATTTCCCAGCACTCCCCAGAAAATTGAGCCTCGCAGCGTGCCGTAGGACGCCATTTTTTGCTCTGTTACATTACCGGTTTCGTGTTTATGGAGGGTTTTCCCGCCGTTTTGGCGGGTTTCCCCTCAATTTCGGGTTTTCAGCTCTCCATTTCAGAGTTCTTCCCCGCAATTTTGGGGTTCCTTCCCCTAATTTGGTGCTTCGCCCCCCCCCCCACTTTTGGGGTTCCCCCTCCATTTTGGGGATTCCCCCCAGTTCCAAGCCCCCCACAATTTTGGAGGCCCCCACCATCCTTTCTTGGCCTGCCACCCTAATATTAAGGTTCTTTCCCCCAATGTTGGGGTTCTCACCACATGTTTGAGGTTCCTTCCCTTAATTTGGGGCTTAGCTCCCCGGGATCTGGGGCTTTAACCCCAATTTTGGGGGTCCCCCCCAAGTTTGGGGATTCCTCCCCAGGTCTGGGGGGGGTCCACATTCAATTCTGGAATTTCACACTTCCATTTAAGTCTTCTTCCCCCCCAATATGGGGGTTCGCCCACCCAATTTTGGGGGTTCCTCCCCTAATTTGGGGGGGACACAACCGATTGTAGAGTCCCCCACCCTCCTTTTTTGGGTTCCCCCCTAATATTAAAAGTTCTTCCGCCCAATTTTGGGGGACCCCACAATTTTGACGTTCCTTCCCCTAACTTGGGGCTTCAACCCTTCAATTTTGGGGGGGGGCTCCCACCCTCTTATTTTGGCCTTCCGCCCTAATATTAGGCCTAACCCCTAAGAACCTTGACCCCTAACGCTATGGCAACCACGGATCTAACCCTAACCCCTACCCCAACAAACCCTAGAAACCCTAACCCTAAAAACCCTTACAGCCCTAACCCGATAAAATTTACCACACTAAACCCCTGAAGACTGTTCTGGGGGGTCCACATTCAATTCTGGAATTTCACACTTCCGTTTAAGTGTTCTGCCCCCCCAATATGGGGGTTCGCCCACCCAATTTTGGGGGTTCCTCCCCTAATTGGGGGGGACACAACCAATTTTGGGGGGGACACAACCAATTTGGGGGGGGACACAACCAATTTGGGGGGTCCCCCCAATTTTAGAGTCCCCCACCCTCCTTTTTTGGGTTTCCCCCAATATTAAGAGCTCTTCCGCCCAATTTTGGGGGACCCCACAATTTTGACGTTTCTTCCCCTAAATTGGGGCTTCGACCCTTCAATTTTGGGGGGGGCTCCCCCCTTAGTTTGGCCTTCCACCCTAATATTGGGCCTTAGCCCTAAGAACCCTGACCCCTAACACTACGGCTCCCACGGATCTAACCCTAACCCCTACCCCAAAAAACCCTAGAAACCCTAACCCTAAAAACCCTTACAGTCCTAACCCGATAAAATTTACCACACTAGACCTACGCCTAAAAGCCCTAACCCTAAAAATTAAGACCCTCTAAACCCTAACCCAAAACGTAAAGATTCTCAAAGCCCTAACGCTGGAGACCCTAACCTTAAAAAAAAAAAATAAGACCTTAAAACCCTAACCCTAAATACCTGACCATAACTAAAACCCTAAGACCCTAACCCTAAAAACCCTATCAACACTAAAACCACAAAATACTTTAAAACCTTAACACACTAACCCCCAAACCCTAACCCTTATAACTCCAACCCTAACAACCTTAAAATCCTAACCCTAAACCCTGGAAACCCTAACCCTGAAACCCAACCCTAGTGCCTTAGCCCTGAAACCTTAAAACCCTAACACCTTATTAGAAACACTCTGTAACCAATACCATAGGCTCAGGCAAGTATCTCAGTGAGGTAGCATTTTTATTCACGATTGCAATGGCAGGCGTCCCACAAGCCACCTACTAGTTCCATAACACAGTTTATATAATTTTTTTTTTCCTCTCGGTGACCAGGACCCTCCCCAGTTTCCCCATTGACTGGGTAATCCATGTTCACAATCTATCCAGTGCTTCACAGAAAATACACAGCTGCTGGCCTGTTACTAGTCAATTTTATTTTTTTCTTGACTGTTTTCCTCTTTGAGGTGGTAATGTTTCTTACACCGTGATTTCCACCCAATTGCTCTAAGGATTCTGGTTGTCTGCATTTTACAAGGTTGTCTGTTAAGCTTTCTTATCACTGCAAGCATATATCAATACCACCTTCCTTCCCTCTAAACGATGTAACTCTGTGCAAAAACATTTTTATTCCCACAACCTTGATCCCCTTACCCTAAAATCCTTATTCTCTTTAACCCTAACAACTCTAACCACAACCCTAACCCTTCATATCAACCCCCCGACGCTAATGACACTGACTAATGATCCAAACCCCAAACCCCAGGCAACCAACAAAGAAACCGACACAAAGCTGAAAACTACAAAAAAGGCAAAACCCTGGATACAGACCCCAAATCACAAACACGCTACCAAAATGCTACAGAAAAGCCCCAGACGCAGGCCCCAAGCACTACAGCTAGGCCCCAGAAGCTCTAGACACATCCCAAAGCCAAAATGCAATCCCCAAACACTACAGAAAAGCCCCCAAACACCAGACACAGGCTGCAGAAGTCTACAAGCAGGCCCCAGCCACACCCGGATGCAGACCCCAACTGTCCACAAGCAGCTCCCAACCCACCCCCCCCATGAACTGGACCCCCCACCACCACCACCCAGATGCATGCCCCAGGCCCCAGGCCTCAGCCCCAGCCCCCACACCCCAGACTCAGGCCCCAAAGGTGTACAACCAGCTCCCAACTGCCCCCCTCAAAGGGAGGCCCCAAAGCCTGCCAGAGGACCCTAGAGCGTACAAGCAGCTCCCAACCCCCCCGGCACAGGCCCCAACCCCCCCCCCCAGACACAGGCCCCAAAGGTGTACAAGCAACTCCCCATCCTCCCCAGAGGCACGCCCCAAAGGTGTACAAACAGCCCCAACCCCCCAAGACCCAGACCCCTACAGCGTAGAAGCAGCTCCCAACCCCATGCCCCCAAGGCACATGCCCCAACCCCTCCCCCAAGGCAGGCCCTAACAGTGTACAAGCAGCTCCCACCCCCCCCCAGACGCAGGCCCCAAAGGTGTACAAGCAGGCCCCTACAGTATACAAGCAGCTCACAACCACCCCCCCAAAGGCAGGCCCCAACCCCCTCCAGATGCAAGCCCGAAAGGTTAAAACCAGCTCCAACCCCCCAACCCCCCCCGCCCCGCGCAGACGCAGGCCCCAAAGGTGTACAAGCAGTTCCCAACCCCTCCAAGGCAGGCCCCAAAAGTGTACAGGCAGGCCCCTACAGTGTAGAAACGCTCCAACCCCTCCCCTTCCACCTCGAGGGAGGCCCTCCCCCCCCAGTATACACGAAGCTCCCAACCCCCTCTCAGAGGAATGCCTAAAAAAGTATACAAGCAGCTCCTAACACCACCCCCCCCCCCAAAAGAGGCAGTCCCCAAAGGTGTACAAGCAGGCCCTCAAATCCCTTAGGTGTACAAGCAGGCCCTTCAAATCCTTTAGCCCCTGCGCCAGCTTTATTGGCGAGCAGCGAGGCTGGGGGGGGAGGGGGGCAAGACAGCCTTAAATAAAATACAAATATAGAAAGTGTTATAAATGGCTGTTATAAATCCAAATAGGATTACAATCAAAGTTTACAATTTATTAAACGAATAGAGGCAAGCAAGCAGCGCTGGATGCGCCGGTGATTCAAAGATCATAAATCCAATTTCTTTAAGTGATTTATTCTTTATTGACGGCGCCGGATGCACGGGGGATCTTTCCGCCTATCGTGCATCCCGAAGTGAAAAGCCGTCCCAAATTTATACATCACAGTGATTAATATTTTATTAATGCCTATACATATTCATTATCTAACCCCGCCTACTCTCGCTTCTCATGCTAATCAGTTTTTTGTGTCCTGTGCCTGCGCAGATCCTCTCAGTGGTCTTGGGCAGGGGTCGTCGAGCTGTGGTCGGTGGTCTCAGAGAGGAAGGCCATAAGTCTTCCTCACAGTGTACTTTTCACCCTTGGTCAGGATTCTGCTGATTTAGCTTTCTTCCTAACCGCAAGGACTGTTTTTTCTTCGAATCTTCTGCTCATTATTTTCTTATCTTGGATTCCAATGTCTTGTTCGAGATATATTGCCCGTATATGTCCTATTTCGAGATACATTGTCCGTACATCTGTTTCCTGCCCTACACCTAATGTTCTGTTCTCCTTTAATAGTTTCATTCTTAACCCTTTCTTATCTGGAATCGCCTCAGCTTCCCTAATCAATCCCCCCTTTTCTTTTCCCCATGCAAATTCTTTTGCATTGCATGCCCTTATCATTAGCAGTATCGCAGTAACATACATACAAATATTCCTACTGCCAATAACATAACCAGATCAGTAAAAACTTGTTCTAACTATTGAAAATTGGGTAACCATGAGGTTAACTTATTCCATATTTCCTCAAAGCCCCATGAAATGTTATCCTTACTAATCTTATACAGAACCTTTGTTTGTTTCTATATTTCCTCTATGTCGGTAGAGACCTTTCCGAATACAAAAATTCTTCTTCCCAGCCTCTACGATATGTATCCCTCAATACCTTGCCATGTACTCTCGTCAGGGAAGCTAATATTGCCATTCGTTGTAACAATTTCCAATTCCAAACAAGTATTACAAAAGATAATATTAAACTTATACCAACTAACATCAATAGAACAATAATTGGGTGACACAATGTGTTCAAAATCCCAGTTGCAGTTGGCGACCATCCAAAGAGTTTGTCCCACCAGCTATGATCTGTGTCTTGTTTTACTCTTTGCAAAACTCTGTTTATTTCTTTTGTATCATGGTGGACAGTGATTAAAGTCTTCTCTCCATCTTCCTGAATGCCTTTTAAAATTTTGATCAGGTCTTGGTGTTTAAGTAATTGCTTCACTAGCGTGAGGTTCATCCCAATAGGTGTGGGTAATAACTTGTGATACATTGTGTTGTTGGACTTGATCAACTGGTGGGATACCACTGGTGCTGAATATAAAAAATCACACCCGATGATTCTAACAAAGTTACAAATACAAAAGTTAGAGTGATTTTTGCTAGGTAGAGTTATGTTTTCCTCATCTACTTCTACAAAAGCACAAGCAGTCCTTAAACACACACAGCCTTGACCAATATATACAAGCACAGTCTTTTGACTAGTATTTGGATGAATTTCAAAGTGGCAAACACCTTGCTCAGTGTCAAGACAGACATCCTGAGCATCAATTGTGTTGCTCTCACAAATAAATCCTTGTTGTTCCCGGGTAACACATGATTCTAGATTCACAGACTGCCATTTCCCGTTCTTCATCCGGGCCCAGGTTCTATGCTCCGAAGGATAGAGCACTGTTTCCTCATGATTTAACCCTAGTGCAACAATGGGGTGGATAACATAAACTGTAGCATTACGTATAGTAAGCACAAAGGCAGTAGCCATGTTAATAATGGGATCATAGGTAAAATTTACCAGAGTCCACCAAGATTGGAACTTCTTTTCAAAATCATTGGCATTGTCCCAAACAATCTTTCGGACTTCAGCCGGAAAAATGCCTTCACTTCCTTCCCTAATGATCAAGGCAGCCGTTGCCTGCATCCATAACTGTACCTGTATACAACTAAGAGCTAAAGATACATTATCTTGCGCCATACTAAGTGCATCTATTATTAGTCTGTGGTCCTGGTCTTCAGCCTTTTCCCATATTGGTAACACCTTTGAAACTTGCCATTGGCTAGTTCCCAATGCCAGTAAGGATGATTGCAGGGGCTGTTTTAGTTTTGTCAAATCGCTTGTTGCTGTGGCTAGCTTATTCATTAGTATTTCTGAATCAATTCCATTTAAAACTCCTAATCCTGTTCCTAGCATTCCAGTTAAGTCTCTTTGTGTTCTGCCCCTGAGGTGTACTTGCTTTTGTGACCATATTGTCCAGCCTTCTAATGATGTCTTTAGGAAAGGAGAACAGGCTGGTTGAACTGCTGAGATGTTAATTTGTATTAGCAATTCAACACGCTTGAGAGACCATTCTGGATTAAATAACAATTGTTGTTGGCCTGTGTTCCTTACTACATATGGGCCTGTTTCATAAATTTTGGGTTCCAGCTTGACTGGGGCTTGGGCATAGGTTGTAGGGGAAGGAAGTGCAATAGGGGGTCTCACTGTTGTAGGAAGTATAGCATATATTGTAAAATTTATCATGAGGCTCTCGCCTTCCTTGATCTCGAGCTTTTGACCATTATTAGTCCAAAAACAGTTAACTGCTACAGTCTGTGTTAATATAAAATTATACCAACAATCTAATTTACCTGGGCGGATACAACCTTCTTGTTGGCCACTTTTGGAAGTCGGTTTTACTAAAATCCCCGTTGCTTTCTCGTGGGCTGTTCCATTAATCATACGGCACCCTATTTCAATTTCGTCCCCTACAGTTCTTTGGTGTATCCACCCTTCCCCTAAATTTCGCCATTCTGATAATGCATGTAAATGATCACCATTTGTTCGCCAAATAACCACAACAGCTAACTTTCCATTAATGCTCTTATCCTCTGTGGTTACGGCTTCAGACCAAGGCCACCCACCATTCTCTATCATCATAGAAGCACCTTCCAATTCTTGAATCACAATTACAACTATAAGCCACAGAAATAAAACAATTCTGTTAACTAAATTTCTGCTAACTACATTACTAAATACTCCTGACCATAGTGTCTTCATTTCGCTTGACTGAACTTTAGTTTCAGTTCACCGTCACCCAGCGTTACTTTCCAGGGGGCTTTTGGAGCTTTCTTCACTCTCGAATAATGGATCCAGGCCGTTTGCTCCTTAATCTTGATGGCGGTATGTGTTGTCAGCAGCACCTGGTATGGTCCCGTCCACTTTTCTTCCAAAGGGCGACCTGCAAATGCTTTTACATACACATAATCCCCAGGTTTAAAGGGGTGGATTGGTTGGTCCAGCCCTCTAGCCCTGGTTCCTGAGACAACTTTAGATATTTGATCCAACTGTTTTTGGAGTCCTATTAAATAATTATACAAGTATCCCGACCCCAGTTGCGTCAGGTCCTCCCCGCTGAACAAAAACTGATAGGGTCTTCCGTATAATATTTCAAAAGGGCTTAGATTTTCCTTTGTCCGTGGTTTTACTCTAATTCTAAGTAAAGCCAAAGGGAGAGACTGAGGCCATGATAAATTAGTCTCTTGCCCTATTTTGGCTATTTGTTGTTTGATTAGATGATTCATCTTTTCCACTTGTCCGCTTGCCTGTGGTCTGTAAGGGGTATGGAGTTGCCAGTCTACCCCTAAGACCTTACTTACTTCTTGAACTATTTGCGCACAAAAATGAGAGCCTCTATCTGAGGACATTGCTGCCGGAATTCCGAAACGCGGTATTATCTCATTCAGTAAAACCTTAACCACTTCTCTTGCCTTGTTGGTTCGACAGGGAAAAGCCTCCGGCCACCCGGAAAAAGTATCTGTCAAAACCAACAAGTATCGATACCCCCCTTTTCTTGGCAGTTCTGAAAAATCTATCTGCCATTGTTGTCCTGGATAGTTTCCTTTACTGATTATTCCGAACTTTACCCTATTTTCTGTATTAGGGTTATGATGCAAACAAATACTGCATTGCTGGGTTACTTGTTTTACCGTAGTATACAGATTTCTTCCCACCAAGACTCGACTCAGATTTTTATATAAGGTGTCTGCTCCCCAATGAGTCTTATTATGTTCTGCCATGACCATAGGCCATATTAAATTAGAGGGTAGTACAACCCTATTATCTTTCAGGTATACCCATCCATCACTCCTTGCTTTTCCTCCCAGGTCCCCAATTAACTTTTGATCTTCCCGTGTGTACCTAGGTTCCTGTCCTTCACCTAAAGTTTGTATTTTACCGTCTGGTATTAAAGTGAGCGCTTCTGCCTCAGCCAATCCGGCCACCCTTTTTGCTTCTTGGTCAGCCAATCGGTTCCCTACCTCGAAGTCAGCGGTTCCTTTTTGGTGTCCCCGGCAATGTATAACAGCCACCTTCTCTGGGTGCTTTACCGCTTCCAACAACTTCAAAATCTCCTCAGCATATTTTATTTGTTTTCCTTGGGCCGTTAATAATCCTCGTTCCTTCCAGATAGCCCCATGTGCATGCACCACACCAAATGCATACTTAGAGTCTGTCCAGATATTTACTTTCTTTCCTGCTGCTAGTTCCAATGCCCGCGTAAGGGCAATTATTTCTGCTTTCTGAGCAGACGTCCCAAGGGGTAATGGTTTCGACTCAATTACCTGTTGAGTGGTCGTCACCGCATACCCTGCTTTGCGTTGTCCTTGTTTCACAAAGCTGCTTCCATCAGTATACCATGATTCGTCCGCGTCTTCCAAGGGCTCCTCCTTGAGATCTGGTCGGCTAGAATACACAGTTTCCATAGTTTCGATACAATCGTGGACCACTGGCTCGTCAGGAGCGTTACTAAGGAAAGAAGCTGGGTTCACAATGTTAGTAACCACACTTTCTACGTCATCTTGCTCCACCAGTATTGCTTGGTATTTTAAAAATCTTTGAGGGGATAACCAGTGTGCCCCTTTCTGCTCCAAGACTGCCGAGACAGTGTGTGATACCAGCACGGTTATCTTCTGTCCCATAGTGAACTTCCGAGCCTCCTGTATATTCATGATGACAGCGGCCACCGCTCGAAGGCAACCCGGCCAACCTTTACTTACTTCATCCAGTTGTTTAGAGAAGTAGGCCACAGCTCTCCTGTAGGGGCCCAGCTTCTGTGCCAGCACCCCTAGAGCCATCCCTTGTCTCTCATAGGAGTACAACCAAAAGGGTTTAGACAAGTCCGGTAGACCCAAAGCTGGTGCTCGCATTAACTCCAATTTAAGCTTCTTAAAGGCAGCCCGTGCTTCCCCCGTCCAGACCAATTTCGATTGGTTATTCTTGATGAGGTCATATAGGGGTTTTACAATTAGTCCATAATTATTAATCCATAGACGGCACCAACCTGTCATCCCTAGAAAAGTTTGTAATTCCTTAATGGTCTGTGGTTCTGGGGTACGGCAGATAGTTTCTTTCCGTTCTGTTCCTAACTCCCTTTGTCCCCCTGAAATCTCAAACCCCAAGTAAGTTACACGTGACTGAATCAGCTGAGCCTTCTGTTGAGAGACTCGATACCCATTCAAACCCAGAAAATTAAGGAGACTTATCGTCCATTGCATGCAGCTGCTCCTATTCTCAGTGGCTATCAAAAGGTCATCAACGTATTGCAGCAGAACTCCTTCGGTGTTTGGGGCCTCCCAAACCTCAAGCTCTTTTGCTAGTTGATTCCCAAAAATCGTGGGGCTGTTTTTGAATCCCTGCGGCAATACGGTCCAGGTCAATTGAGCCTTTCGTCCTGAGTCTGGATTTTCCCATTCAAAAGCAAAAAGCTTCTGACTTTCTGGGGCTAAAGTCAGGCAGAAGAAGGCATCTTTTAAATCCAGTACGGTAAACCAAACTAAATTATCTTTTAATTTAGTCAGTAATGTGTACGGGTTGGCTACCACAGGGTGTATATCTTCAGTGATCTTATTTATAGCTCTTAAATCCTGCACTAATCTATAGTTCTTCCCATCTGGCTTCTTAATTGGTAGTATAGGAGTATTATATTTCAGATTCACACTCAACCAGCAGTCCATGTTTTAAAAACTTATCCACTATCCCCTTAATTCCTTTCCTGTCTTCTAATCTTAGGGGATATTGCTTAATCTTAACTGGCCTTTCCCCTGGCTTTAATCTCACCACTATCGGGGCTGCATTTTTGGCTCGCCCAGGGATGTCAGTAGCCCAGACTCCTGGGTAAACTTGGTCTAAAATCTCCGAAGGTACTTTACCGATGGGGTCTGCTTGTATCAGCGTTAAGCTTAGCGCGGTTATCAGCTTTTCTTCTCTCACCTTTAACCCCACCTTCCCTTTTTCAAAGACAATTTCCGCTTCTAATTGTTCTAGTAAATCTCGCCCCAGCAAAGACTTCGGGGATCCTGGTAAATATAAAAACCTATGTATTCCCATCTGTTTCCCTAACTTATATTTTAAAGGCCTTAGGAAAAAGGCTTTCTCGTGCTGGCCTGTAGCTCCTATCACCGTCACAAAATCCTCATCCTCTGGTATCAATTTCTGGTTTAACACAGAATAAGTCGCTCCTGTGTCAATTAAAAACTCCACTTCCTGTCCTGATTTCCCTAGCTTAATTTTAACCAGCGGATCTGCTAGGGTAGAATCCCCCGGTCCACTTCATTGGTCGGGAGATACACTAGCTACCATCAACCTGTTCTTCTCCCATTGTTTCCGACATTCCCTTTTCCAATGACCCACTTCCCTACAATATGCACACTGATTCGGTCTCAGGGGAGGCTTTACTGACCTTCCCCTTATCCCATTCCCTCTTCCTTTTCCCCGAAAAGGTTCTTCTTGCCTCTGTAAGGCCGCAACAGTTGCCGCAGCAATAGCCCTACCCAGCCTTTGTTTCTCATTCCCTTCTCGATTCCTAAATACCCTCCATGCCTCTTCCACCAGCCTTTCTAAATCTCTCACATCCGGCTCTTTCATTTTCTGAAGCTTCTGCCTTATATCGTCCGCAGACTGACCCAAGAACAATGATACTAGCTGGACTTTACCTTCCTCAGAAGAGGGGTCTATCGTTGTAAATTTTTGCATTGCTGTCCTTAGCCGATCGAGAAATTCTGACGGGGTCTCAGTTTGCCCCTGTTTTATGGTATATAACCTAGACCAGTTTACAGACTTTGGTATCGCACTTTCCAAGGCGATCCTAATCCATTCCTGATATCTTTTTAATAACCTATAATCACCCTCATCATTATAGTCCCAGTTTGGGTCCACTCTGGGCACATATACCTCCACAGTTCCAGGTAAAACTGACGTTACCTGGGTCTGTACTTGAGTTTGTGCATTCTTAATTACCAGTTGCTTTTCCAGTTTCCGATAATGCTGCCAGCATTATCTCTATATCTTTCCAATCGGGATCTAAATTCTTTCCAATCAGCTCAAACCTCCGGGCCACTGATTCTGGATCATCCCGGTATCCTTTCACAGCTTCCTTCCGTGAATCTAACTCGGCAGTTGTGAAAGGTACTTTTATCCGAGCTGGTCCGTTAGCCCCCATAGCCTGTCGTAACGGGGCTTGAATAACGGGCCCGACCTTACTTCGGGTTTGAGCCGTGATCGGGGTAAAGTCTCCATTCCCCCAACTCTCATTTTTCTTATCTATTCTGCCGTTTCCTGGTCTCGCCCCCACGCCTTGTTCTATTATCTGGGGCGGGAGGACATAATCCTCCATTCTCTCCTCTGACTCATTCAATTTCAAACATCTCTGCCCGATACTGCACGCCGAACAACATCTTTTCATTTTTCCTGCCCCTTCCTTCTTCATATCCTTTTCTATTGCCAGGATCAAAGGATCCTGTGGGGCTAAGTTAATTCCACACTCCTTCTGCCATTCCGGGTGGTTTCTCAAAGTGAAAAACATATCTGCGTATGACACCTCATCCCACTTTCCCTCTCTCCTTAGAAACAACATTAACTGTAGTAAAGTATTATAATTTAAGGTTCCATTCAGTGGCCATTTCCCTCACAATCCAACTTATAAAGTGGCCACCATTGATTACAATATTTTATCAACGTTTTCTTATTTTCAGTTCCACCGGGGGATCCCCCTATATTTTTCCAATGACTCAAGATACATCCCAACGGGCTTTTCTTTGGAATCCCACTACTCTGCTGCCCCCCCATGTTACAGTTCAGAATGTTTCTTGTTACACAATACAAGCCGGCAGCTTTCCACAATAACACCAAGATCCTAGTAACGTTATAAAGTGTACAATCAAAATCCCAAAGACAATAGCCAAGGTCAAGTTCCACATTTAAACACAACGTAACACTAACCTCGCATGCAAAGGTTATTTGTTTCCCAACAGCAACTGAGTGCTTTCCAAAAAACCAAATGCCGTCCTGCAGAAAACTTTTACTTTCCGACTTACAGACGACCCCAATTGACCGGTCAACCAAATAAACCAAAATAAAGAATATAATCACTTACAATGATGGGGTCCGTGTCTGCCTCCGCAGTGATCCGTTGAGTCGAGGAGTCCCTCCGGGAAATCCCGGGGGTACCCTAGGGAGTCCTGTTCCCAGCGGGTCCTGCGGTCCGACAGAGAAGAAGTCCCATCTGGGTCGCCAGATTGATTCAAAGATCATAAATCCAATTTCTTTAAGTGATTTATTCTTTATTGACGGCGCCGGATGCACGGGGGATCTTTCCGCCTATCGTGCATCCCGAAGTGAAAAGCCGTCCCAAATTTATACATCACAGTGATTAATATTTTATTAACGCCTATACATATTCATTATCTAACCCCGCCTACTCTCGCTTCTCATGCTAATCAGTTTTTTGTGTCCTGCGCCTGCGCAGATCCTCTCAGTGGTCTTGGGCAGGGGTCGTCGAGCTGTGGTCGGTGGTCTCAGAGAGGAAGGCCATAAGTCTTCCTCACAGTGTACTTTTCACCCTTGGTCAGGATTCTGCTGATTTAGCTTTCTTCCTAACCGCAAGGACTGTTTTTTCTTCGAATCTTCTGCTCATTATTTTCTTATCTTGGATTCCAATGTCTTGTTCGAGATATATTGCCCATATATGTCCTATTTCGAGATACATTGTCCGTACATCTGTTTCCTGCCCTACACCTAATGTTCTGTTCTCCTTTAATAGTTTCATTCTTAACCCTTTCTTATCTGGAATCGCCTCAGCTTCCCTAATCACCGGGAGTCTCTGCTCCCCCAGGACGCACACCTGTTACGTTAGGCGGCTGGTTTTGATGCTCCCAGGCTAATACATATTCATTACTACTTCGAGAAGAGGCAGGGTTATTAGAATTGGTTTCCGGAATCCGAAACCCCTCCCAGGGGCGCCTGCGTACCAGTCTCTGGTGGTCTCTCGGGGCTTGCTCGGGCTGAATGCTGGTTGTCTTCCTCTCAGGCTTTTGTCCTTCAATTGTCCTTCATCTCCCCCTTCCTCCTCGTTTGGGAGCCTCTGTGCCGGATTTCAGAAACTCTAGCAACATCCCCTGCAGTAGTCAGCACTTTTCCCTAAAAACCCCTTTGTTCTCTTATCACCTAGACCCGGGCCTCGATGTTAACCCTTCAAATCCCTTAGTGACACGAATTGCTGGACCATTCCTTACAAAAGGAAGGATAAAATATGTAGAGGAGCAATGGCACACGCGAAAGCCCAGCGCCGCGGGCAGAGGCAGCGAAGGTTGACGGCAGAACAGTGCTCGGTTTGAACACGGAGAGGGAAAGCGAGGGGAAGGTGGCCGAAGCCGGCCGCAGTCTCTGAGCTCTCCTCCTCCTGATTGTTTTCTCTCAAAGCCATTTCTGTCTGTGTGCGGGCACCCGGAGCCGGCAGAAGTCCCCGTGAAGTCCTTCGGCAGGACGGAGGGCTGCGTGGGCTCCAGTGAGAGAGGGAGTTAGGAGAATCTTATCAAGTAGAGATAGAGCGCTGACAGCGTTAAACTAGGATGCTACTTAGCGTCTTTGCTAACTATGGTGCATTGTGCCAATTAACTAAAGCAAGAAGCCTTGGGCCCCTTACCAAGGTCAGTCTCCTAATAAGAGAGTGAGCCTATCTTAAGAAACTGGGAGAAACTGGTCCTGCAGATGGACAAGAGCCAAGGAGCAACTGAGTCTGTGCAAAGACAAGAGGTCAACTAGCGGTGACGAGGAAGAGTCATCAATCTTCATGCCCACGACCTCCCGTGCTGCCCAGCGCTGAATAAACATACCTACTTTACAATCTCACTGATTGTGGAGTCCCTTTTCCGCAAGTCACTAGCAGCGGTTTCTTCCGCAGAGGTTTTCCCAGAGCCGCTTCAAAGCTTCCCTCGCGGAGCTGGGGCGTCGCAGGGGGTCGTCAAAGCACGCACGCGCACACACACACACACGCACACACACACACACAGGCGTTGTTGTCCAAACAGAAAGTATTTACAACAAATTCGACAAGCGGTTTTCCTCTGCCAGCAGCAAATGTCTGAGGGCCCCTACAGCTTCACAAATCATAGCACAAAGAGCCTAAAGTTCCTCTAAAATTTAGGGAAATGATTCAAAATAGATCTGCTAGGGGAAAACGATCACTGGCGGCAGGGTACACAATACACGCGAGTCTCAGCTCTCCTCCGCAGGGTCAGTGCCCACGCCCAAGTGCAACGCTGATGGCACCCGAACATTTGCTGTAGCAGGCAGCAGAGCCAGCAGCTCAGGGGAGCAGTTTTAAAAACCAGGAGGCACTTAAACCAACCCTTAATTGACCCAGTTACTGCAGGAGAGTCCCGACTACTCGCCCTGGAGTCCTACTGTCACCAGCAAAAAGCACCAACCAAAGCTTGGGGGAACTTTGGTACAGCACAAGAGAAGGGAGTGGGGGTAGCGTAGCCGTATCGCAGAGCTGCTGCTTTTCACACCATTTTATCATCCCTGATAATTGAAAGTAAGGCCGGGTGGGCTGACCCCAGCACCACCACTCCTGGCAGCATGTTTGGTCCACAACGCTAGAATAATTATTTTGCTCCCTCCCGCCCCTACAGCTTCATCATCTGAAAAGATTACAGTCAAAACAATGGCATACACAAATAAAAGTCAAGAGTTGATGTTATAAATGACTGGGTCCCAAATAGGATTACAATCAAAGTTTACAATTTATTAAATGAATAGAGGCAAGCAAACAGCGCTGGGTGCGCCGGGAGTCTCTGCTCCACCAGGACGCACACCTGTTACGTAAGGCGGCTGGTTTTTATGCTCCTAGGCTAATACATATTCATTACTACTTCTAGAAGAGGCAGGGTTATTATAATTGGTTTCCCGAATCCGAAGTCCTCCCAGGTGCGCCTGCTTATCAGTCTCTGTTAGTTTCTCGGGGGCCGCTCGGACAGGGAGGCTCATATTCTTCCTCCTTATCTAGTGGTCTCTTGGCCGGCTGTCAGAAGTTACTGCACGTCCGTGCAAAGTCAGCAGTTTTTCTCTGAAGAAATCCCTTTGTTCTCTTCTCGCCTAAACCCAGGCCTCGATGTTAACCCTTCACACCCCTTAGTGGCACGAATTGCTGGACTATTCCTTACAATTCCTCCCTTTTTTTTTTTTTAATATCATCAATTCGTGTCTCTTCTTCAACTTTTGTTAGTAGCAGTTGGATTTCATCAGTCAGTTCTCGGGGTGTCCATTTCTTAAGCATCATTATCGACACATCACCTTTTCTCTCCCAAAGTCATCACAAACTGGGTGCTATTTATTATCCGCCGTATCAACAACGTAAAGCAAGGTATCATACAAGGTATAAACAATAATGTCATTACACCACATAAAAATAAAAATAGCATCCTTTTAACCCATGGTCCACCGGGCAACCATGAAAAGAAATCCCAATCCATACCCTTCCAAGTTTGTACTGGGACGTGGGCTAGCTTTTTAATTTCTTTTGTTATCTGCTTAACCACTTTTCCATTATCATCAATTTGTAAACAACAATTAGAATCGTTCAGTTTTCCACACACTCCCCCTTCTTCTGCTAGTAAATAGTCTAAGACCATTCTACGTTGAAAGATAGCATTCCTCATCTGAGTGGATTGATCAGCCAGAAGATCCAAGGTCGTCGCTGTTTAATTGGTTACAACTTCGAGGATAGCTTGCGACCTAATTATTCGGTTCAAATTATAAATAGGTTCTCGGGCTCCTGATACCAACTCATTCGGGTTCCAGGTAGCTGGCCCATAATGCTGTATGATTCTTTCAGGAGGCCATTCATCCTTTCCCCATTTTTGGGCACTATCCCCGGATAAGGAAGTATCAATAGATCGTTTTACTCTGTTCAGGTCATCATATAATCTTATTCCTAAATGATTTCCTTGTGTTTGTGACAATAAAAAGAACAAGGGTCTTATGTACCCCCCATAGCATATTCCCGACCAGTTTCCAGGTAGCCTCTTGTAAGCATGTTTGCCACACACCCAATAATGTCCCTTTAGGGCCCACGTCCCGTTTGGAAAAGGACCATCCCATCCATCTTTACCCTTTGGGGCGTGATAATACAGAGTGTCCTTGTTACCGAGTGGTCCTGTTACAATGTCTGCCCCGTTTGTACTCGTATATGCACGCTTCCAAGCTCCCACGTTGGGTTTCCACTTACAGTCACAATTCAGTTCTCTTTGGCGACCTGTCATATTATAAGCCTTTTTCGCCGTCCAATCTTGAGAGTGTGGGAAGCGCCTTCAATCAGGGGGTTGGGCCCGCTTTCAGAGCTTGTGTTACCATTCAGCCCTTCAGGGTGATCCAGCTCCTGGAAAAACTAATCACAATTTTATTATGGGTTTAAAAGGTTCTCATGTTATTTTTCTCAGGACAAACTGATCTTGGTGTGGGAGAAGTCCGGTCGAGGCACTCTCACTCGGCGGTCAATACCCATAGGGGTTGCCTCCCTCGGTAGACCATACACGCCGCAGTGGAGGGTCCTACCCCGGTCTTGCCTTCTCCCTTTCCTCCCTTCAGCCTTGTCCTCTTTATCCAGTGCCCTTAATTCATGCAGAACCTCATTGCTGGGATATCAGTTCCTCTTTAGTCTCAGTTTCAGTTCCCCAGGAGTGGACTCAACCCTCCAGGCTTCGGTAGTTATTGGTCCTTTTATTCTGGATGCGTGGGTCCAACCCCTTCTTGCTGTTCTCACAGCTGTTTCAGTAGTAAGTAAAACAAGGTACAGTCCCTCCCATCGGGGGTTCAATGATTCTTCTCTCCAGGTTTTTATTAAGACCTTGTCTCCTGGTTGTATTTTATGAATAGCAAATCCTAAAGGTGGTGTCTGAGTCATCATCCCAATTTCTCTTATCTCCTGTAATCTCCTTCCAATGGTAATTATGTATTTCTGGATACTATGATCCTCAACTACATTGTTCCCTAGGGGCATCCCTTGAGAATAAGGCATACCATATAACATTTCATATGATGATAATCCAGTCTCACTGTGTGGTTTAGTTCTTATGTTTAAAAGTGCCAATGGTAAGCATTTCGTCCAGGGCAGCTGTGTCTCGATCATTAACTTAGCCAATTGTTGTTTTATTGTTTGATTCATCCTTTCTACTTTCCCTGAGCTTTGTGGGTGCCACGGAGTGTGGTATTCCCACTGAATACCTTTCAAGGGGTACATCCTTCAAATCTTTGTGGCTGGCGTATGTTCGATTATTTGCACACAACTGTGTTCCAACGGTCCTTCTTCTGGAACAGTTCCTAGAAATACTGCTGGATATAACAGGTTAGTCGTTTTCAAGGTTATGTCATCTTGTTCAGTTAGGATTGCCTGATATTTCATCATCCAGCTGGGTGATAACCAGTGCCCCCCCCCCCCCCTTTGTTCCAAAACGGTTGTTACCATATGTGGTCCAAAAACTTCAATACGTTTTCCCATTTGAAGGCAAATAATTTTCTACTATCTTTATCAAGAGGTATGCAAAAGAAGGCATCCTTTAAATCTATCACGGTAAACCATTTATATTTCCCTTTCACAGATGTTAACAATGTGTAAGGATTAGCTACTACCGGGTGAATATCCTTTGTTATTTCATTTATTGCTCTAAGATCTTGTACAAATCTATACTCGCCATTCGGCTTCTTTACTGGAAAAATTGGAGTATTGTATTCCGATTTACATTCTTCCAGAATCTGATATTTGAGAAATTTGTCAATAATTTTCACCATTCCCATGCCTAGCTTCTATCTTAAGTGGATATTGTTTGATTCGAACAGGTTTGGCTCCTTCCTTTAATTCCACCTTTACCGGTTGTGCCAGTTTCGACTTCCCTGGTACATCTGTTTCCCGTACTGTTGCTATAACTGCATTTTCTACTTCTCTTGGAATATTAACAAAGGGTTTATCTTTGATCATTAGGATTTGGCCTACTTTGGACTCAGGTACCTTCATTATTAATTCTCCATCCTCAAAGGTTATTGTTGCATCTAATTTGGCTAATAGATCCCGTCCCAAGAGTGGCATCGGGCATTCTGGTACATACTAAAATTTATGGGTTAGTTCCTCACCCCCAAAACGCAAATCAAGGGGTCGTAAGAATGACCATTCTTCCTCTTTCCCTGTGGCTCCAATTATTGTAGTTGTCTTAGTTCCTAATCGTCCTTTTAAACTATTTAACACTGAATATGTTGCTCCTATTACATTTACAGCCTAATTAACACAGAGAAAGAAGCTCCCATAACCAACAAAAAATTCAAGCCTGTCTTCGTTTCCTAGCTTTATTTCAACTAGTGGACCTGCTAGGGTAGATGCCCCAGGTCCCCATCATTCCTGACTGTTGTTTGTCCTGCAGCCTAAGACAATTTCTTTCTGATATCAGGGGCTGATTGCCCTGGAAAGAGGTTAGCCAGTTGCCTCTCTCTCTTTTTTTTTTTTTTTTTTTTTTTTTTTTTTTTAAGCCAGGTCCATTTTTTTTTTTTTTTCATTGCATTTCAAAGTTGGTCCAGAAATTCAAAAATTCCATAAATTCCATAGGGGTTTCTTTTGGACCTTGTTGGAACAGATTCTCAATTCCCAATAGCCAATTTAACCAGATTTTAGTATTTACATAATTTCCGGGGTGATTAGGGTCTCAGTGAGGGGGTCGCTCAGGGGAATGCAATCGTTGAAAGTTCCCTGAGCGGTCCCATTGGCAATCTGAGCTCACACAGGAACTCAGGTTGTTTCAAGAGTTAGCTGCTTTTCTGTTTCCACGACAACTCTCTCGGACCCATCATGGTCCCTCCGCCCCAGAGGGCTCACACCGTGATTTTGAGATCTCAGCCTCGGGTTGAGGCGGAACTATCAGAATTCCTACATCCTCTTTCCCTGCTCATTCAGCATCAAAATGCTCTGTTAAATACTACATGCCACACAACCTTTAACACCTTCAACAATCCTTTTAACACTTCCTTTATCTTTCTCCAGCCTGTACTTTTCTAATGCCAACACCAAAGGCTCAGTCAGGGGCCAACTTAATTCCAAACCTTTTCCCTCCAACATGCTGAAACAACATATCACTATACAACATTTCATCCTATTTTCCTTCTCTCCTCAAAAACATTAATTGCAAGACACTGTTATAGTCGATTGATCCATAAAGTGGCCATTTAGTTTATATAGTGGCCACCATTGATTGCAATACTTAGTGAAAGTCCTCTTGCTTTCTGTGCCCCCATTTCTAACAATATCCTTCCAATGTGCCAATATGCACCCGAGGAGGCTTTTTTTTTTTTTTTGGACGTCTTTGTTTTGGATTTTACCCATTTCCTTGATTTCCCATTCCCTTTTATTTATTTATATTAGTTACTGTCCCTTGTTTCAATTTCCACACAAACCATTTTATTGCAGGTTTTTACTATCTTTTCCTAATCTTCTTCCCAAATGTCCCAATTCTCTGGGATTAAACTCTTCTTTCCACATACAAACTTTACTATTTCAGATTATTAATGAGCCCCATTCCAATCATAAATCCGCAGGACTTCGGAAAAACACCTGAAGCACTCAGCCTTCTGTCTTCTAGACAAACAATAACACCTTTTCCACAAAATTTACATTTCAATAAGACCGAATTTCAAGCCAAATGCTAATTTTTCTCATGCACTTTGTTAGTAAGCCTACACAAAACAAGGAATCACTCCTGTGTATCCGTCAAGATGGGGGTTTAAAAAGGTATTGAGGCCTAAATAAATTCGCTCTCCCCCTTCTTACCGAATTCCCAGGGCTCAGGCCCGAACCACCAAAGAAGTGACTCTCCGTTCTACCACTTTGATAATCAGTCAGCCCCTCTCCCCCGATACTTGGGAAACTGACCGAACACCACCGCGAATATAGCCAAACTTCTAAACTGTTACTTAGATAATGCTCCCACCTTCCTCCTTGACACAGTCAAAACACTTAAGAACAAAACAGGATTACAAGATGCACCACCGGGGGTGGATTGTTAGGATATAGAGGTGGTAGGTTATCCAATGACTCCCATTCATCATCTTTTTCTTTTTCCTTTTTTTTTTTTATTTTTTATTTTTTATTTTTTTGTTCTCTTCTTCGTCAAACTTCTCGTCTGCTTTTAGTGTAAATATTGAGGCTGGAAAAGGACGTGAGATCCTGATCCATAATCCTGCATAATCACTTTCCTCCTGGCTAAAAGGTTCCTTTGAATTAACATGTATATTTAAGGCCT
The DNA here is from genome assembly GCF_964211835.1 of Anser anser. Classification (NCBI taxonomy): domain Eukaryota; kingdom Metazoa; phylum Chordata; class Aves; order Anseriformes; family Anatidae; genus Anser; species Anser anser. The sequence goes on from NW_028153745.1 coordinate 151,659, forward strand.
GGCAAACCCAGTCTTCAAAGGATCTGAAAACGGGCCAAAAGACATGTGGTCTTAAAGGCTCCTTTGGCCATTCTGTCATACAATACTGAACCATTTTTAATTTACTTTTTCCCTTTTCCGGGGCCCCTATCGTTCCAATTTCTAATCATTATCCCTAATGGACTTTCTGGTGGTATGTCTGGTAATTTGCTCCCTTTTCTCTGGTCCCGGGTCTTCAATTTTGTCTGACCCATCTAGGAATTTTACTGTGGCAATTCCTACAGCCCTTGGTTGCCTTAGTGAGAGTGTCTTGCAGGGGGTTTAGGACCTATCACCCACCCACGAATCCTATAGGAATCGCTTCGGTCCTTCACCGGCCAAGTCCCTCGCGGGAGATTGGAACCGCGGTTAGAAGACCTCCACAATCGCTTCGGAACTACGTTACGTCTCAGTCACACTCTCACACACACAGGCAACCGAAACCCACCCAACCGAACGGTATACGCCTTAAATACTTACGACTCCGTCGTCTTCGTTCGGATCTTCGCGCGCAGAATTACGGGCAAAATATAGTGCTGCAGCCGGCAAAGGGAGCTCATAAAAAAATCTAAATCTTTGCTTGCCCTTATTCAGGTTCAAGATGGCATTAGCCCCGACCTGACTCGAACAGGAGCCACCAAATGGTGGGGGCGCCCCTCCTAGATCAAGTCAGAATTCAGGAACCAAGACCATCCCGGACGAGCCCCCAATTGTTATAAATGACTGGGTCCCAAATAGGATTACAATCAAAGTTTACAATTTATTAAATGAATAGAGGCAAGCAAACAGCGCTGGGTGCGCCGGGAGTCTCTGCTCCCCCAGGACGCACACCTGTTACGTAAGGCGGCTGGTTTTTATGCTCCTAGGCTAATACATATTCATTACTACTTCTAGAAGAGGCAGGGTTATTATAATTGGTTTCCCGAATCCGAAGTCCTCCCAGGTGCGCCTGCTTATCAGTCTCTGTTAGTTTCTCGGGGGCCGCTCGGACAGGGAGGCTCATATTCTTCCTCCTTATCTAGTGGTCTCTTGGCCGGCTGTCAGAAGTTACTGCACGTCCGTGCAAAGTCAGCAGTTTTTCTCTGAAGAAATCCCTTTGTTCTCTTCTCGCCTAAACCCAGGCCTCGATGTTAACCCTTCACACCCCTCAGTGGCACAAATTGCTGGACTATTCCTTACAGTTGACATAGTAACTCCGGGATTTGGGTATCAACTGTCCGAGAAATCAGAACACCCAGGCTTCACAATGTGCCCAACATCGAGCTGTGCCAAGGGGGGGCGGAAGGAAGAAGCTTTCCGTTTAAGCCTTCAGAGCATCGCTCCATCACTACGTCAATTCACAGCCACCACAGCGTGCCGATGGACATCTTTCTGTGCCAAAAGAAACAAGTGCTTTGTCCTCTTGATATCAAAGGTAGCCACCTATAGTTACGGAACCATGCACAAGACCTTAACTCTGACCAGCAGGAAAACTTAGGACAACTGAGTGCAGATCCTGCCAATTTCTACCAGTTCCAACTGTGCTTTAAGTCTCATTGCAAAGCCTCAGTTAGAAAAAGGATCACCTCAGGGTATCCAACAAGAAGAAGAGTTGTTTTCTTTTTTTTTTTTTTTTTTTTTTTTTCCAATATACCATAGGACTATGCAGTTCAATCATCAATCATCTTGGAAAGCTCAAGGAGGAGGTCATCCTCATCCTTCCCTGGGTCCAAGTCGAGCTCGGCTTCCAGTATGCCGTCTGAGAGTTCCCAAAGTAGCATCTCTAAATCCTCGTCTACAGATACGGGCGCGTTGCCTGTGGAACTCAGCCGGCGTGTCCTTGCTTCTTCTAGCTGGGAAGAAGCTGAAGTCGAGCTTGAGAACTCCATTGGCTCCACGGATTCTGCCTGGCTTCCAAGATGTGCTTCAGGTCTTGGCAGAGCAAGGAAGAGAACAATCAGTATATGCCATTTCTTAACGGGAAATCCCTTTTCTGCAAACCGGCTCTTAAAACCGTAGCCAACCCCTCCTGCACTTCAATCTTACCCAGGGATTGTTATTCAATTAACCCAGGGCTACATTTAGAGCCCAATATATTAGCAGGTACATTTTTCAGTTTGGGGGTTTCTCTGTGAAGCCAGAGCACCCGGAGTCTAGCAAAGATGGGAAACCAACATGGCCTCCCGGAAGCCCAGTGTCCGAGAACTACATCTCCCGGCATGCTCTGGGAAAACAATATGGACTCCCGGAAACCCGGTGGCCAAGAACTACATTTCCCAGCACTCCCCAGAAAATTGAGCCTCGCAGCGTGCCGTAGGACGCCATTTTTTGCTCTGTTACATTACCGGTTTCGTGTTTATGGAGGGTTTTCCCGCCGTTTTGGGGGGTTTCCCCTCAATTTCGGGTTTTCAGCTCTCCATTTCAGAGTTCTTCCCCGCAATTTTGGGGTTCCTTCCCCTAATTTGGTGCTTCGCCCCCCCCCCCCCCACTTTTGGGGTTCCCCCTCCATTTTGGGGATTCCCCCCAATTCCAAGCCCCCCACAATTTTGGAGGCCCCCACCACCCTTTCTTGGCCTGCCACCCTAATATTAAGGTTCTTTCCCCCAATGTTGGGGTTCTCACCACATGTTTGAGGTTCCTTCCCTTAATTTGGGGCTTAGTTCCCCGGGATCTGGGGCTTTAACCCCAATTTTGGGGGTCCCCCCCAAGTTTGGGGATTCCTCCCCAGGTCTGGGGGGGGGTCCACATTCAATTCTGGAATTTCACACTTCCATTTAAGTCTTCTTCCCCCCAATTTGGGGGTTCACCCACCCAATTTTGGGGGTTCCTCCCCTAATTGGGGGGGACACAAGCAATTTTGGGGGGGACACAACCAATTTGGGGGGGGACACAACCAATTTGAGGGACCCCACAATTTTAGAGTCCCGCACCCTCCTTTTTTGGGTTTCCCCCAATATTAAGAGCTCTTCCGCCCAATTTTGGGGGACCCCACAATTTTGATGTTTCTTCCCCTAAATTGGGGCTTCGACCCTTCAATTTTGGGGGGGGCTCCCCCCTTAGTTTGGCCTTCCACCCTAATATTGGGCCTTAGCCCTAAGAACCCTGACCCCTAACACTACGGCTCCCACGGATCTAACCCTAAGCCCTACCCCAAAAAACCCTAGAAACCCTAACCCTAAAAACCCTTACAGTCCTAACCCGATAAAATTTACCACACTAGACCTACGCCTAAAAGCCCTAACCCTAAAAATTAAGACCCTCTAAAATCCTAACCCAAAACGTAAAGATTCTCAAAGCCCTAACGCTGGAGACCCTAACCTTAAAAAAAAAAAAATAAGACCTTAAAACCCTAACCCTAAATACCTGACCATAACTAAAACCCTAAGACCCTAACCCTAAAAACCCTATCAACACTAAAACCACAAAATACTTTAAAACCTTAACACACTAACCCCCAAACCCTAACCCTTATAACTCCAACCCTAACAACCTTAAAATCCTAACCCTAAACCCTGGAAACCCTAACCCTGAAACCCAACCCTAGTGCCTTAGCCCTGAAACCTTAAAACCCTAACACCTTATTAGAAACACTCTGTAACCAATACCATAGGCTCAGGCAAGTATCTCAGTGAGGTAGCATTTTTATTCACGATTGCAATGGCAGGCGTCCCACAAGCCACCTACTAGTTCCATAACACAGTTTATATAATTTTTTTTTCCTCTCGGTGACCAGGACCCTCCCCAGTTTCCCCATTGACTGGGTAATCCATGTTCACAATCTATCCAGTGCTTCACAGAAAATACACAGCTGCTGGCCTGTTACTAGTCAATTTTATTTTTTTCTTGACTGTTTTCCTCTTTGAGGTGGTAATGTTTCTTACACCGTGATTTCCACCCAATTGCTCTAAGGATTCTGGTTGTCTGCATTTTACAAGGTTGTCTGTTAAGCTTTCTTATCACTGCAAGCATATATCAATACCACCTTCCTTCCCTCTAAACGATGTAACTCTGTGCAAAAAAATTTTTATTCCCACAACCTTGATCCCCTTACCCTAAAATCCTTATTCTCTTTAACCCTAACAACTCTAACCACAACCCTAACCCTTCATATCAACCCCCCGACGCTAATGACACTGACTAATGATCCAAACCCCAAACCCCAGGCAACCAACAAAGAAACAGACACAAAGCTGAAAACTACAAAAAAGGCAAAACCCTGGATACAGACCCCAAATCACAAACACGCTACCAAAATGCTACAGAAAAGCCCCAGACGCAGGCCCCAAGCACTACAGCTAGGCCCCAGAAGCTCTAGACACATCCCAAAGCCAAAATGCAATCCCCAAACACTACAGAAAAGCCCCCAAACACCAGACACAGGCTGCAGAAGTCTACAAGCAGGCCCCAGCCACACCCGGATGCAGACCCCAACTGTCCACAAGCAGCTCCCAACCCACCCCCCCCATGAACTGGACCCCCCACCACCACCACCCAGATGCATGCCCCAGGCCCCAGGCCTCAGCCCCAGCCCCCACACCCCAGACTCAGGCCCCAAAGGTGTACAACCAGCTCCCAACTGCCCCCCTCAAAGGGAGGCCCCAAAGCCTGCCAGAGGACCCTAGAGCGTACAAGCAGCTCCCAACCCCCCCGGCACAGGCCCCAACCCCCCCCAGACACAGGCCCCAAAGGTGTACAAGCAACTCCCCATCCGCCCCAGAGGCACACCCCAAAGGTGTACAAACAGCCCCAACCCCCCAAGACCCAGACCCCTACAGCGTAGAAGCAGCTCCCAACCCCATGCCCCCAAGGCACATGCCCCAACCCCTCCCCCAAGGCAGGCCCTAACAGTGTACAAGCAGCTCCCACCCCCCCCCCCAGACGCAGGCCCCAAAGGTGTACAAGCAGGCCCCTACAGTATACAAGCAGCTCACAACCACCCCCGCAAAGGCAGGCCCCAACCCCCTCCAGATGCAAGCCCGAAAGGTTAAAACCAGCTCCAACCCCCCAACCCCCCCCGCCCCGCGCAGACGCAGGCCCCAAAGGTGTACAAGCAGTTCCCAACCCCTCCAAGGCAGGCCCCAAAAGTGTACAGGCAGGCCCCTACAGTGTAGAAACGCTCCAACCCCCCCCCTTCCACCTCGAGGGAGGCCCTCCCCCCCCAGTATACACGAAGCTCCCAACCCCCTCTCAGAGGAATGCCTAAAAAAGTATACAAGCAGCTCCTAACACCACCCCCCCCCCCCCCAAAAGAGGCAGTCCCCAAAGGTGTACAAGCAGGCCCTCAAATCCCTTAGGTGTACAAGCAGGCCCTTCAAATCCCTTAGCCCCTGCGCCAGCTTTATTGGCGAGCAGCGAGGCTGGGGGGGGAGGGGGGCAAGACAGCCTTAAATAAAATACAAATATAAAAAGTGTTATAAATGGCTGTTATAAATCCAAATAGGATTACAATCAAAGTTTACAATTTATTAAACGAATAGAGGCAAGCAAGCAGCGCTGGATGCGCCGGGAGTCTCTGCTCCCCCAGGACGCACACCTGTTACGTAAGGCGGCTGGTTTTGATGCTCCCAGGCTAATACATATTCATTACTACTTCGAGAAGAGGCAGGGTTATTAGAATTGGTTTCCGGAATCCGAAACCCCTCCCAGGGGCGCCTGCGTACCAGTCTCTGGTGGTCTCTCGGGGCTTGCTCGGGCTGAATGCTGGTTGTCTTCCTCCCAGGCTTTTGTCCTTCAATTGTCCTTCAGCTCCCCCTTCCTCCTCGTTTGGGAGCCTCTGCGCCGGATTTCAGAAACTCTAGCAACATCCCCTGCAGTAGTCAGCACTTTTCCCTAAAAACCCCTTTGTTCTCTTATCACCTAGACCCGGGCCTCGATGTTAACCCTTCAAATCCCTTAGTGACACGAGTTGCTGGACCATTCCTTACAAAAGGAAGGATAAAATATGTAGAGGAACAATGGCACACGCGAAAGCCCAGCGCCGCGGGCAGAGGCAGCGAAGGTTGACGGCAGAACAGTGCTCGGTTTGAACACGGAGAGGGAAAGCGAGGGGAAGGTGGCCGAAGCCGGCCGCAGTCTCTGAGCTCTCCTCCTCCTGATTGTTTTCTCTCAAAGCCATTTCTGTCTGTGTGCGGGCACCCGGAGCCGGCAGAAGTCCCCGTGAAGTCCTTCGGCAGGACGGAGGGCTGCGTGGGCTCCAGTGAGAGAGGGAGTTAGGAGAATCTTATCAAGTAGAGATAGAGCGCTGACAGCGTTAAACTAGGATGCTACTTAGCGTCTTTGCTAACTATGGTGCATTGTGCCAATTAACTAAAGCAAGAAGCCTTGGGCCCCTTACCAAGGTCAGTCTCCTAATAAGAGAGTGAGCCTGTCTTAAGAAACTGGGAGAAACTGGTCCTGCAGATGGACAAGAGCCAAGGAGCAACTGAGTCTGTGCAAAGACAAGAGGTCAACTAGCGGTGACGAGGAAGAGTCATCAATCTTCATGCCCACGACCTCCCGTGCTGCCCAGCGCTGAATAAACATACCTACTTTACAATCTCACTGATTGTGGAGTCCCTTTTCCGCAAGTCACTAGCAGCGGTTTCTTCCGCAGAGGTTTTCCCAGAGCCGCTTCAAAGCTTCCCTCGCGGAGCTGGGGCGTCGCAGGGGGTCGTCAAAGCACGCGCACACACACACACACACACACACACACACACACACAGGCGTTGTTGTCCAAACAGAAAGTATTTACAACAAATTCGACAAGCGGTTTTCCTCTGCCAGCAGCAAATGTCTGAGGGCCCCTACAGCTTCACAAATCATAGCACAAAGAGCCTAAAGTTCCTCTAAAATTTAGGGAAATGATTCAAAATAGATCTGCTAGGGGAAAACGATCACTGGCGGCAGGGTACACAATACACGCGAGTCTCAGCTCTCCTCCGCAGGGTCAGTGCCCACGCCCAAGTGCAACGCTGATGGCACCCGAACATTTGCTGTAGCAGGCAGCAGAGCCAGCAGCTCAGGGGAGCAATTTTAAAAACCAGGAGGCACTTAAACCAACCCTTAATTGACCCAGTTACTGCAGGAGAGTCCCGACTACTCGCCCTGGAGTCCTACTGTCACCAGCAAAAAGCACCAACCAAAGCTTGGGGGAACTTTGGTACAGCACAAGAGAAGGGAGTGGGGGTAGCGTAGCCGTATCGCAGAGCTGCTGCTTTTCACACCATTTTATCATCCCTGATAATTGAAAGTAAGGCCGGGTGGGCTGACCCCAGCACCACCACTCCTGGCAGCATGTTTGGTCCACAACGCTAGAATAATTATTTTGCTCCCTCCCGCCCCTACAGCTTCATCATCTGAAAAGATTACAGTCAAAACAATGGCATACACAAATAAAAGTCAAGAGTTGACATAGTAACTCCGGGATTTGGGTATCAACTGTCCGAGAAATCAGAACACCCAGGCTTCACAATGTGCCCAACATCGAGCTGTGCCAAGGGGGGCGGAAGGAAGAAGCTTTCCGTTTAAGCCTTCAGAGCATCGCTCCATCACTACGTCAATTCACAGCCACCACAGCGTGCCGATGGACATCTTTCTGTGCCAAAAGAAACAAGTGCTTTGTCCTCTTGATATCAAAGGTAGCCACCTATAGTTACGGAACCATGCACAAGACCTTAACTCTGACCAGCAGGAAAACTTAGGACAACTGAGTGCAGATCCTGCCAATTTCTACCAGTTCCAACTGTGCTTTAAGTCTCATTGCAAAGCCTCAGTTAGAAAAAGGATCACCTCAGGGTATCCAACAAGAAGAAGAGTTGTTTTCTTTTTTTTTTTTTTTTTTTTTTTAATATACCATAGGACTATGCAGTTCAATCATCAATCATCTTGGAAAGCTCAAGGAGGAGGTCATCCTCATCCTTCCCTGGGTCCAAGTCGAGCTCGGCTTCCAGTATGCCGTCTGAGAGTTCCCAAAGTAGCATCTCTAAATCCTCGTCTACAGATACGGGCGCGTTGCCTGTGGAACTCAGCCGGCGTGTCCTTGCTTCTTCTAGCTGGGAAGAAGCTGAAGTCGAGCTTGAGAACTCCATTGGCTCCACGGATTCTGCCTGGCTTCCAAGATGTGCTTCAGGTCTTGGCAGAGCAAGGAAGAGAACAATCAGTATATGCCATTTCTTAACGGGAAATCCCTTTTCTGCAAACCGGCTCTTAAAACCGTAGCCAACCCCTCCTGCACTTCAATCTTACCCAGGGATTGTTATTCAATTAACCCAGGGCTACATTTAGAGCCCAATATATTAGCAGGTACATTTTTCAGTTTGGGGGTTTCTCTGTGAAGCCAGAGCACCCGGAGTCTAGCAAAGATGGGAAACCAACATGGCCTCCCGGAAGCCCAGTGTCCGAGAACTACATCTCCCGGCATGCTCTGGGAAAACAATATGGACTCCCGGAAACCCGGTGGCCAAGAACTACATTTCCCAGCACTCCCCAGAAAATTGAGCCTCGCAGCGTGCCGTAGGACGCCATTTTTTGCTCTGTTACATTACCGGTTTCGTGTTTATGGAGGGTTTTCCCGCCGTTTTGGGGGGTTTCCCCTCAATTTCGGGTTTTCAGCTCTCCATTTCAGAGTTCTTCCCCGCAATTTTGGGGTTCCTTCCCCTAATTTGGTGCTTCGCCCCCCCCCCACTTTTGGGGTTCCCCCTCCATTTTGGGGATTCCCCCCAATTCCAAGCCCCCCACAATTTTGGAGGCCCCCACCATCCTTTCTTGGCCTGCCACCCTAATATTAAGGTTCTTTCCCCCAATGTTGGGGTTCTCACCACATGTTTGAGGTTCCTTCCCTTAATTTGGGGCTTAGCTCCCCGGGATCGGGGGCTTTAACTCCAATTTTGAGGGTCCCCCCCAAGTTTGGGGATTCCTCCCCAGGTCTGGGGGGGGTCCACATTCAATTCTGGAATTTCACACTTCCATTTAAGTCTTCTTCCCCCCAATTTGGGGGTTCACCCACCCAATTTTGGGGGTTCCTCCCCTAATTTGGGGGGGACACAACCGATTGTAGAGTCCCCCACCCTCCTTTTTTGGGTTCCCCCCTAATATTAAAAGTTCTTCCGCCCAATTTTGGGGGACCCCACAATTTTGACGTTCCTTCCCCTAACTTGGGGCTTCAACCCTTCAATTTTGGGGGGGGCTCCCACCCTCTTATTTTGGCCTTCCGCCCTAATATTAGGCCTAACCCCTAAGAACCTTGACCCCTAACGCTATGGCAACCACGGATCTAACCCTAACCCCTACCCCAACAAACCCTAGAAACCCTAACCCTAAAAACCCTTACAGCCCTAACCCGATAAAATTTACCACACTAAACCCCTGAAGACTGTTCTGGGGGGTCCACATTCAATTCTGGAATTTCACACTTCCATTTAAGTGTTCTGCCCCCCCAATATGGGGGTTCGCCCACCCAATTTTGGGGGTTCCTCCCCTAATTGGGGGGGACACAACCAATTTTGGGGGGGACACAACCAATTTGGGGGGGGACACAACCAATTTGGGGGGTCCCCCCAATTTTAGAGTCCCCCACCCTCCTTTTTTGGGTTTCCCCCAATATTAAGAGCTCTTCCGCCCAATTTTGGGGGACCCCACAATTTTGATGTTTCTTCCCCTAAATTGGGGCTTCGACCCTTCAATTTTGGGGGGGGCTCCCCCCTTAGTTTGGCCTTCCACCCTAATATTGGGCCTTAGCCCTAAGAACCCTGACCCCTAACACTACGGCTCCCACGGATCTAACCCTAAGCCCTACCCCAAAAAACCCTAGAAACCCTAACCCTAAAAACCCTTACAGTCCTAACCCGATAAAATTTACCACACTAGACCTACGCCTAAAAGCCCTAACCCTAAAAATTAAGACCCTCTAAAATCCTAACCCAAAACGTAAAGATTCTCAAAGCCCTAACGCTGGAGACCCTAACCTTAAAAAAAAAAAAATAAGACCTTAAAACCCTAACCCTAAATACCTGACCATAACTAAAACCCTAAAAACCCTATCAACACTAAAACCACAAAATACTTTAAAACCTTAACACACTAACCCCCAAACCCTAACCCTTATAACTCCAACCCTAACAACCTTAAAATCCTAACCCTAAACCCTGGAAACCCTAACCCTGAAACCCAACCCTAGTGCCTTAGCCCTGAAACCTTAAAACCCTAACACCTTATTAGAAACACTCTGTAACCAATACCATAGGCTCAGGCAAGTATCTCAGTGAGGTAGCATTTTTATTCACGATTGCAATGGCAGGCGTCCCACAAGCCACCTACTAGTTCCATAACACAGTTTATATAATTTTTTTTTTCCTCTCGGTGACCAGGACCCTCCCCAGTTTCCCCATTGACTGGGTAATCCATGTTCACAATCTATCCAGTGCTTCACAGAAAATACACAGCTGCTGGCCTGTTACTAGTCAATTTTATTTTTTTCTTGACTGTTTTCCTCTTTGAGGTGGTAATGTTTCTTACACCGTGATTTCCACCCAATTGCTCTAAGGATTCTGGTTGTCTGCATTTTACAAGGTTGTCTGTTAAGCTTTCTTATCACTGCAAGCATATATCAATACCACCTTCCTTCCCTCTAAACGATGTAACTCTGTGCAAAAACATTTTTATTCCCACAACCTTGATCCCCTTACCCTAAAATCCTTATTCTCTTTAACCCTAACAACTCTAACCACAACCCTAACCCTTCATATCAACCCCCCGACGCTAATGACACTGACTAATGATCCAAACCCCAAACCCCAGGCAACCAACAAAGAAACAGACACAAAGCTGAAAACTACAAAAAAGGCAAAACCCTGGATACAGACCCCAAATCACAAACACGCTACCAAAATGCTACAGAAAAGCCCCAGACGCAGGCCCCAAGCACTACAGCTAGGCCCCAGAAGCTCTAGACACATCCCAAAGCCAAAATGCAATCCCCAAACACTACAGAAAAGCCCCCAAACACCAGACACAGGCTGCAGAAGTCTACAAGCAGGCCCCAGCCACACCCGGATGCAGACCCCAACTGTCCACAAGCAGCTCCCAACCCACCCCCCCCATGAACTGGACCCCCCACCACCACCACCCAGATGCATGCCCCAGGCCCCAGGCCTCAGCCCCAGCCCCCACACCCCAGACTCAGGCCCCAAAGGTGTACAACCAGCTCCCAACTGCCCCCCTCAAAGGGAGGCCCCAAAGCCTGCCAGAGGACCCTAGAGCGTACAAGCAGCTCCCAACCCCCCCGGCACAGGCCCCAACCCCCCCCCAGACACAGGCCCCAAAGGTGTACAAGCAACTCCCCATCCTCCCCAGAGGCACACCCCAAAGGTGTACAAACAGCCCCAACCCCCCAAGACCCAGACCCCTACAGCGTAGAAGCAGCTCCCAACCCCATGCCCCCAAGGCACATGCCCCAACCCCTCCCCCAAGGCAGGCCCTAACAGTGTACAAGCAGCTCCCACCCCCCCCCCCAGACGCAGGCCCCAAAGGTGTACAAGCAGGCCCCTACAGTATACAAGCAGCTCACAACCACCCCCGCAAAGGCAGGCCCCAACCCCCTCCAGATGCAAGCCCGAAAGGTTAAAACCAGCTCCAACCCCCCAACCCCCCCCGCCCCGCGCAGACGCAGGCCCCAAAGGTGTACAAGCAGTTCCCAACCCCTCCAAGGCAGGCCCCAAAAGTGTACAGGCAGGCCCCTACAGTGTAGAAACGCTCCAACCCCCCCCCTTCCACCTCGAGGGAGGCCCTCCCCCCCCAGTATACACGAAGCTCCCAACCCCCTCTCAGAGGAATGCCTAAAAAAGTATACAAGCAGCTCCTAACACCACCCCCCCCCCCCCCAAAAGAGGCAGTCCCCAAAGGTGTACAAGCAGGCCCTCAAATCCCTTAGGTGTACAAGCAGGCCCTTCAAATCCCTTAGCCCCTGCGCCAGCTTTATTGGCGAGCAGCGAGGCTGGGGGGGGAGGGGGGCAAGACAGCCTTAAATAAAATACAAATATAAAAAGTGTTATAAATGGCTGTTATAAATCCAAATAGGATTACAATCAAAGTTTACAATTTATTAAACGAATAGAGGCAAGCAAGCAGCGCTGGATGCGCCGGGAGTCTCTGCTCCCCCAGGACGCACACCTGTTACGTAAGGCGGCTGGTTTTGATGCTCCCAGGCTAATACATATTCATTACTACTTCGAGAAGAGGCAGGGTTATTAGAATTGGTTTCCGGAATCCGAAACCCCTCCCAGGGGCGCCTGCGTACCAGTCTCTGGTGGTCTCTCGGGGCTTGCTCGGGCTGAATGCTGGTTGTCTTCCTCCCAGGCTTTTGTCCTTCAATTGTCCTTCAGCTCCCCCTTCCTCCTCGTTTGGGAGCCTCTGCGCCGGATTTCAGAAACTCTAGCAACATCCCCTGCAGTATTCAGCACTTTTCCCTAAAAACCCCTTTGTTCTCTTATCACCTAGACCCGGGCCTCGATGTTAACCCTTCAAATCCCTTAGTGACACGAATTGCTGGACCATTCCTTACAAAAGGAAGGATAAAATATGTAGAGGAGCAATGGCACACGCGAAAGCCCAGCGCCGCGGGCAGAGGCAGCGAAGGTTGACGGCAGAACAGTGCTCGGTTTGAACACGGAGAGGGAAAGCGAGGGGAAGGTGGCCGAAGCCGGCCGCAGTCTCTGAGCTCTCCTCCTCCTGATTGTTTTCTCTCAAAGCCATTTCTGTCTGTGTGCGGGCACCCGGAGCCGGCAGAAGTCTCCGTGAAGTCCTTCGGCAGGACGGAGGGCTGCGTGGGCTCCAGTGAGAGAGGGAGTTAGGAGAATCTTATCAAGTAGAGATAGAGCGCTGACAGCGTTAAACTAGGATGCTACTTAGCGTCTTTGCTAACTATGGTGCATTGTGCCAATTAACTAAAGCAAGAAGCCTTGGGCCCCTTACCAAGGTCAGTCTCCTCATAAGAGAGTGAGCCTGTCTTAAGAAACTGGGAGAAACTGGTCCTGCAGATGGACAAGAGCCAAGGAGCAACTGAGTCTGTGCAAAGACAAGAGGTCAACTAGCGGTGACGAGGAAGAGTCATCAATCTTCATGCCCACGACCTCCCGTGCTGCCCAGCGCTGAATAAACATACCTACTTTACAATCTCACTGATTGTGGAGTCCCTTTTCCGCAAGTCACTAGCAGCGGTTTCTTCCGCAGAGGTTTTCCCAGAGCCGCTTCAAAGCTTCCCTCGCGGAGCTGGGGCGTCGCAGGGGGTCGTCAAAGCACGCGCACACACACACACACACACACACACACACACACACACAGGCGTTGTTGTCCAAACAGAAAGTATTTACAACAAATTCGACAAGCGGTTTTCCTCTGCCAGCAGCAAATGCCTGAGGGCCCCTACAGCTTCACAAATCATAGCACAAAGAGCCTAAAGTTCCTCTAAAATTTAGGGAAATGATTCAAAATAGATCTGCTAGGGGAAAACGATCACTGGCGGCAGGGTACACAATACACGCGAGTCTCAGCTCTCCTCCGCAGGGTCAGTGCCCACGCCCAAGTGCGACGCTGATGGCACCCGAACATTTGCTGTAGCAGGCAGCAGAGCCAGCAGCTCAGGGGAGCAATTTTAAAAACCAGGAGGCACTTAAACCAACCCTTAATTGACCCAGTTACTGCAGGAGAGTCCCGACTACTCGCCCTGGAGTCCTACTGTCACCAGCAAAAAGCACCAACCAAAGCTTGGGGGAACTTTGGTACAGCACAAGAGAAGGGAGTGGGGGTAGCGTAGCCGTATCGCAGAGCTGCTGCTTTTCACACCATTTTATCATCCCTGATAATTGAAAGTAAGGCCGGGTGGGCTGACCCCACCACCACCACTCCTGGCAGCATGTTTGGTCCACAACACTAGAATAATTATTTTGCTCCCTCCCGCCCCTACAGCTTCATCATCTGAAAAGATTACAGTCAAAACAATGGCATACACAAATAAAAGTCAAGAGTTGACATAGTAACTCCGGGATTTGGGTATCAACTGTCCGAGAAATCAGAACACCCAGGCTTCACAATGTGCCCAACATCGAGCTGTGCCAAGGGGGGCGGAAGGAAGAAGCTTTCCGTTTAAGCCTTCAGAGCATCGCTCCATCACTACGTCAATTCACAGCCACCACAGCGTGCCGATGGACATCTTTCTGTGCCAAAAGAAACAAGTGCTTTGTCCTCTTGATATCAAAGGTAGCCACCTATAGTTACGGAACCATGCACAAGACCTTAACTCTGACCAGCAGGAAAACTTAGGACAACTGAGTGCAGATCCTGCCAATTTCTACCAGTTCCAACTGTGCTTTAAGTCTCATTGCAAAGCCTCAGTTAGAAAAAGGATCACCTCAGGGTATCCAACAAGAAGAAGAGTTGTTTTCTTTTTTTTTTTTTTTTTTTTTTTTTAATATACCATAGGACTATGCAGTTCAATCATCAATCATCTTGGAAAGCTCAAGGAGGAGGTCATCCTCATCCTTCCCTGGGTCCAAGTCGAGCTCGGCTTCCAGTATGCCGTCTGAGAGTTCCCAAAGTAGCATCTCTAAATCCTCGTCTACAGGTACGGGCGCGTTGCCTGTGGAACTCAGCCGGCGTGTCCTTGCTTCTTCTAGCTGGGAAGAAGCTGAAGTCGAGCTTGAGAACTCCATTGGCTCCACGGATTCTGCCTGGCTTCCAAGATGTGCTTCAGGTCTTGGCAGAGCAAGGAAGAGAACAATCAGTATATGCCATTTCTTAACGGGAAATCCCTTTTCTGCAAACCGGCTCTTAAAACCGTAGCCAACCCCTCCTGCACTTCAATCTTACCCAGGGATTGTTATTCAATTAACCCAGGGCTACATTTAGAGCCCAATATATTAGCAGGTACATTTTTCAGTTTGGGGGTTTCTCTGTGAAGCCAGAGCACCCGGAGTCTAGCAAAGATGGGAAACCAACATGGCCTCCCGGAAGCCCAGTGTCCGAGAACTACATCTCCCGGCATGCTCTGGGAAAACAATATGGACTCCCGGAAACCCGGTGGCCAAGAACTACATTTCCCAGCACTCCCCAGAAAATTGAGCCTCGCAGCGTGCCGTAGGACGCCATTTTTTGCTCTGTTACATTACCGGTTTCGTGTTTATGGAGGGTTTTCCCGCCGTTTTGGGGGGTTTCCCCTCAATTTCGGGTTTTCAGCTCTCCATTTCAGAGTGTTTCCCCGCAATTTTGGGGTTCCTTCCCCTAATTTGGTGCTTCGCCCCCCCCCCACTTTTGGGGTTCCCCCTCCATTTTGGGGATTCCCCCCAGTTCCAAGCCCCCCACAATTTTGGAGGCCCCCACCATCCTTTCTTGGCCTGCCACCCTAATATTAAGGTTCTTTCCCCCAATGTTGGGGTTCTCACCACATGTTTGAGGTTCCTTCCCTTAATTTGGGGCTTAGCTCCCCGGGATCTGGGGCTTTAACCCCAATTTTGGGGGTCCCCCCCAAGTTTGGGGATTCCTCCCCAGGTCTGGGGGGGGTCCACATTCAATTCTGGAATTTCACACTTCCATTTAAGTCTTCTTCCCCCCAATTTGGGGGTTCGCCCACCCAATTTTGGGGGTTCCTCCCCTAATTTGGGGGGGACACAACCGATTGTAGAGTCCCCCACCCTCCTTTTTTGGGTTCCCCCCTAATATTAAAAGTTCTTCCGCCCAATTTTGGGGGACCCCACAATTTTGACGTTCCTTCCCCTAACTTGGGGCTTCAACCCTTCAATTTTGGGGGGGGCTCCCACCCTCTTATTTTGGCCTTCCGCCCTAATATTAGGCCTAACCCCTAAGAACCTTGACCCCTAACGCTATGGCAACCACGGATCTAACCCTAACCCCTACCCCAACAAACCCTAGAAACCCTAACCCTAAAAACCCTTACAGCCCTAACCCGATAAAATTTACCACACTAAACCCCTGAAGACTGTTCTGGGGGGTCCACATTCAATTCTGGAATTTCACACTTCCATTTAAGTGTTCTGCCCCCCCAATATGGGGGTCCGCCCACCCAATTTTGGGGGTTCCTCCCCTAATTGGGGGGGACACAACCAATTTGGGGGGGGACACAACCAATTTTGGGGGGGACACAACCAATTTTAGAGTCCCCCACCCTCCTTTTTTGGGTTTCCCCCAATATTAAGAGCTCTTCCGCCCAATTTTGGGGGACCCCACAATTTTGATGTTTCTTCCCCTAAATTGGGGCTTCGACCCTTCAATTTTGGGGGGGGCTCCCCCCTTAGTTTGGCCTTCCACCCTAATATTGGGCCTTAGCCCTAAGAACCCTGACCCCTAACACTACGGCTCCCACGGATCTAACCCTAAGCCCTACCCCAAAAAACCCTAGAAACCCTAACCCTAAAAACCCTTACAGTCCTAACCCGATAAAATTTACCACACTAGACCTACGCCTAAAAGCCCTAACCCTAAAAATTAAGACCCTCTAAAATCCTAACCCAAAACGTAAAGATTCTCAAAGCCCTAACGCTGGAGACCCTAACCTTAAAAAAAAAAAAATAAGACCTTAAAACCCTAACCCTAAATACCTGACCATAACTAAAACCCTAAGACCCTAACCCTAAAAACCCTATCAACACTAAAACCACAAAATACTTTAAAACCTTAACACACTAACCCCCAAACCCTAACCCTTATAACTCCAACCCTAACAACCTTAAAATCCTAACCCTAAACCCTGGAAACCCTAACCCTGAAACCCAACCCTAGTGCCTTAGCCCTGAAACCTTAAAACCCTAACACCTTATTAGAAACACTCTGTAACCAATACCATAGGCTCAGGCAAGTATCTCAGTGAGGTAGCATTTTTATTCACGATTGCAATGGCAGGCGTCCCACAAGCCACCTACTAGTTCCATAACACAGTTTATATAATTTTTTTTTCCTCTCGGTGACCAGGACCCTCCCCAGTTTCCCCATTGACTGGGTAATCCATGTTCACAATCTATCCAGTGCTTCACAGAAAATACACAGCTGCTGGCCTGTTACTAGTCAATTTTATTTTTTTCTTGACTGTTTTCCTCTTTGAGGTGGTAATGTTTCTTACACCGTGATTTCCACCCAATTGCTCTAAGGATTCTGGTTGTCTGCATTTTACAAGGTTGTCTGTTAAGCTTTCTTATCACTGCAAGCATATATCAATACCACCTTCCTTCCCTCTAAACGATGTAACTCTGTGCAAAAACATTTTTATTCCCACAACCTTGATCCCCTTACCCTAAAATCCTTATTCTCTTTAACCCTAACAACTCTAACCACAACCCTAACCCTTCATATCAACCCCCCGACGCTAATGACACTGACTAATGATCCAAACCCCAAACCCCAGGCAACCAACAAAGAAACAGACACAAAGCTGAAAACTACAAAAAAGGCAAAACCCTGGATACAGACCCCAAATCACAAACACGCTACCAAAATGCTACAGAAAAGCCCCAGACGCAGGCCCCAAGCACTACAGCTAGGCCCCAGAAGCTCTAGACACATCCCAAAGCCAAAATGCAATCCCCAAACACTACAGAAAAGCCCCCAAACACCAGACACAGGCTGCAGAAGTCTACAAGCAGGCCCCAGCCACACCCGGATGCAGACCCCAACTGTCCACAAGCAGCTCCCAACCCACCCCCCCCATGAACTGGACCCCCCACCACCACCACCCAGATGCATGCCCCAGGCCCCAGGCCTCAGCCCCAGCCCCCACACCCCAGACTCAGGCCCCAAAGGTGTACAACCAGCTCCCAACTGCCCCCCTCAAAGGGAGGCCCCAAAGCCTGCCAGAGGACCCTAGAGCGTACAAGCAGCTCCCAACCCCCCCGGCACAGGCCCCAACCCCCCCCAGACACAGGCCCCAAAGGTGTACAAGCAACTCCCCATCCGCCCCAGAGGCACACCCCAAAGGTGTACAAACAGCCCCAACCCCCCAAGACCCAGACCCCTACAGCGTAGAAGCAGCTCCCAACCCCATGCCCCCAAGGCACATGCCCCAACCCCTCCCCCAAGGCAGGCCCTAACAGTGTACAAGCAGCTCCCACCCCCCCCCCCAGACGCAGGCCCCAAAGGTGTACAAGCAGGCCCCTACAGTATACAAGCAGCTCACAACCACCCCCGCAAAGGCAGGCCCCAACCCCCTCCAGATGCAAGCCCGAAAGGTTAAAACCAGCTCCAACCCCCCAACCCCCCCCGCCCCGCGCAGACGCAGGCCCCAAAGGTGTACAAGCAGTTCCCAACCCCTCCAAGGCAGGCCCCAAAAGTGTACAGGCAGGCCCCTACAGTGTAGAAACGCTCCAACCCCCCCCCTTCCACCTCGAGGGAGGCCCTCCCCCCCCAGTATACACGAAGCTCCCAACCCCCTCTCAGAGGAATGCCTAAAAAAGTATACAAGCAGCTCCTAACACCACCCCCCCCCCCCAAAAGAGGCAGTCCCCAAAGGTGTACAAGCAGGCCCTCAAATCCCTTAGGTGTACAAGCAGGCCCTTCAAATCCCTTAGCCCCTGCGCCAGCTTTATTGGCGAGCAGCGAGGCTGGGGGGGGAGGGGGGCAAGACAGCCTTAAATAAAATACAAATATAAAAAGTGTTATAAATGGCTGTTATAAATCCAAATAGGATTACAATCAAAGTTTACAATTTATTAAACGAATAGAGGCAAGCAAGCAGCGCTGGATGCGCCGGGAGTCTCTGCTCCCCCAGGACGCACACCTGTTACGTAAGGCGGCTGGTTTTGATGCTCCCAGGCTAATACATATTCATTACTACTTCGAGAAGAGGCAGGGTTATTAGAATTGGTTTCCGGAATCCGAAACCCCTCCCAGGGGCGCCTGCGTACCAGTCTCTGGTGGTCTCTTGGGGCTTGCTCGGGCTGAATGCTGGTTGTCTTCCTCCCAGACTTTTGTCCTTCAATTGTCCTTCAGCTCCCCCTTCCTCCTCGTTTGGGAGCCTCTGCGCCGGATTTCAGAAACTCTAGCAACATCCCCTGCAGTAGTCAGCACTTTTCCCTAAAAACCCCTTTGTTCTCTTATCACCTAGACCCGGGCCTCGATGTTAACCCTTCAAATCCCTTAGTGACACGAGTTGCTGGACCATTCCTTACAAAAGGAAGGATAAAATATGTAGAGGAGCAATGGCACACGCGAAAGCCCAGCGCCGCGGGCAGAGGCAGCGAAGGTTGACGGCAGAACAGTGCTCGGTTTGAACACGGAGAGGGAAAGCGAGGGGAAGGTGGCCGAAGCCGGCCGCAGTCTCTGAGCTCTCCTCCTCCTGATTGTTTTCTCTCAAAGCCATTTCTGTCTGTGTGCGGGCACCCGGAGCCGGCAGAAGTCCCCGTGAAGTCCTTCGGCAGGACGGAGGGCTGCGTGGGCTCCAGTGAGAGAGGGAGTTAGGAGAATCTTATCAAGTAGAGATAGAGCGCTGACAGCGTTAAACTAGGATGCTACTTAGCGTCTTTGCTAACTATGGTGCATTGTGCCAATTAACTAAAGCAAGAAGCCTTGGGCCCCTTACCAAGGTCAGTCTCCTAATAAGAGAGTGAGCCTGTCTTAAGAAACTGGGAGAAACTGGTCCTGCAGATGGACAAGAGCCAAGGAGCAACTGAGTCTGTGCAAAGACAAGAGGTCAACTAGCGGTGACGAGGAAGAGTCATCAATCTTCATGCCCACGACCTCCCGTGCTGCCCAGCGCTGAATAAACATACCTACTTTACAATCTCACTGATTGTGGAGTCCCTTTTCCGCAAGTCACTAGCAGCGGTTTCTTCCGCAGAGGTTTTCCCAGAGCCGCTTCAAAGCTTCCCTCGCGGAGCTGGGGCGTCGCAGGGGGTCGTCAAAGCACGCGCACACACACACACACACACACACACACACACACACAGGCGTTGTTGTCCAAACAGAAAGTATTTACAACAAATTCGACAAGCGGTTTTCCTCTGCCAGCAGCAAATGTCTGAGGGCCCCTACAGCTTCACAAATCATAGCACAAAGAGCCTAAAGTTCCTCTAAAATTTAGGGAAATGATTCAAAATAGATCTGCTAGGGGAAAACGATCACTGGCGGCAGGGTACACAATACACGCGAGTCTCAGCTCTCCTCCGCAGGGTCAGTGCCCACGCCCAAGTGCAACGCTGATGGCACCCGAACATTTGCTGTAGCAGGCAGCAGAGCCAGCAGCTCAGGGGAGCAATTTTAAAAACCAGGAGGCACTTAAACCAACCCTTAATTGACCCAGTTACTGCAGGAGAGTCCCGACTACTCGCCCTGGAGTCCTACTGTCACCAGCAAAAAGCACCAACCAAAGCTTGGGGGAACTTTGGTACAGCACAAGAGAAGGGAGTGGGGGTAGCGTAGCCGTATCGCAGAGCTGCTGCTTTTCACACCATTTTATCATCCCTGATAATTGAAAGTAAGGCCGGGTGGGCTGACCCCACCACCACCACTCCTGGCAGCATGTTTGGTCCACAACGCTAGAATAATTATTTTGCTCCCTCCCGCCCCTACAGCTTCATCATCTGAAAAGATTACAGTCAAAACAATGGCATACACAAATAAAAGTCAAGAGTTGACATAGTAACTCCGGGATTTGGGTATCAACTGTCCGAGAAATCAGAACACCCAGGCTTCACAATGTGCCCAACATCGAGCTGTGCCAAGGGGGGCGGAAGGAAGAAGCTTTCCGTTTAAGCCTTCAGAGCATCGCTCCATCACTACGTCAATTCACAGCCACCACAGCGTGCCGATGGACATCTTTCTGTGCCAAAAGAAACAAGTGCTTTGTCCTCTTGATATCAAAGGTAGCCACCTATAGTTACGGAACCATGCACAAGACCTTAACTCTGACCAGCAGGAAAACTTAGGACAACTGAGTGCAGATCCTGCCAATTTCTACCAGTTCCAACTGTGCTTTAAGTCTCATTGCAAAGCCTCAGTTAGAAAAAGGATCACCTCAGGGTATCCAACAAGAAGAAGAGTTGTTTTCTTTTTTTTTTTTTTTTTTTTTTTTAATATACCATAGGACTATGCAGTTCAATCATCAATCATCTTGGAAAGCTCAAGGAGGAGGTCATCCTCATCCTTCCCTGGGTCCAAGTCGAGCTCGGCTTCCAGTATGCCGTCTGAGAGTTCCCAAAGTAGCATCTCTAAATCCTCGTCTACAGATACGGGCGCGTTGCCTGTGGAACTCAGCCGGCGTGTCCTTGCTTCTTCTAGCTGGGAAGAAGCTGAAGTCGAGCTTGAGAACTCCATTGGCTCCACGGATTCTGCCTGGCTTCCAAGATGTGCTTCAGGTCTTGGCAGAGCAAGGAAGAGAACAATCAGTATATGCCATTTCTTAACGGGAAATCCCTTTTCTGCAAACCGGCTCTTAAAACCGTAGCCAACCCCTCCTGCACTTCAATCTTACCCAGGGATTGTTATTCAATTAACCCAGGGCTACATTTAGAGCCCAATATATTAGCAGGTACATTTTTCAGTTTGGGGGTTTCTCTGTGAAGCCAGAGCACCCGGAGTCTAGCAAAGATGGGAAACCAACATGGCCTCCCGGAAGCCCAGTGTCCGAGAACTACATCTCCCGGCATGCTCTGGGAAAACAATATGGACTCCCGGAAACCCGGTGGCCAAGAACTACATTTCCCAGCACTCCCCAGAAAATTGAGCCTCGCAGCGTGCCGTAGGACGCCATTTTTTGCTCTGTTACATTACCGGTTTCGTGTTTATGGAGGGTTTTCCCGCCGTTTTGGGGGGTTTCCCCTCAATTTCGGGTTTTCAGCTCTCCATTTCAGAGTTCTTCCCCGCAATTTTGGGGTTCCTTCCCCTAATTTGGTGCTTCGCCCCCCCCCCACTTTTGGGGTTCCCCCTCCATTTTGGGGATTCCCCCCAGTTCCAAGCCCCCCACAATTTTGGAGGCCCCCACCATCCTTTCTTGGCCTGCCACCCTAATATTAAGGTTCTTTCCCCCAATGTTGGGGTTCTCACCACATGTTTGAGGTTCCTTCCCTTAATTTGGGGCTTAGCTCCCCGGGATCGGGGGCTTTAACTCCAATTTTGAGGGTCCCCCCCAAGTTTGGGGATTCCTCCCCAGGTCTGGGGGGGGTCCACATTCAATTCTGGAATTTCACACTTCCATTTAAGTCTTCTTCCCCCCAATTTGGGGGTTCACCCACCCAATTTTGGGGGTTCCTCCCCTAATTTGGGGGGGACACAACCGATTGTAGAGTCCCCCACCCTCCTTTTTTGGGTTCCCCCCTAATATTAAAAGTTCTTCCGCCCAATTTTGGGGGACCCCACAATTTTGACGTTCCTTCCCCTAACTTGGGGCTTCAACCCTTCAATTTTGGGGGGGGCTCCCACCCTCTTATTTTGGCCTTCCGCCCTAATATTAGGCCTAACCCCTAAGAACCTTGACCCCTAACGCTATGGCAACCACGGATCTAACCCTAACCCCTACCCCAACAAACCCTAGAAACCCTAACCCTAAAAACCCTTACAGCCCTAACCCGATAAAATTTACCACACTAAACCCCTGAAGACTGTTCTGGGGGGTCCACATTCAATTCTGGAATTTCACACTTCCATTTAAGTGTTCTGCCCCCCCAATATGGGGGTTCGCCCACCCAATTTTGGGGGTTCCTCCCCTAATTGGGGGGGACACAACCAATTTGGGGGGGGACACAACCAATTTTGGGGGGGACACAACCAATTTTAGAGTCCCCCACCCTCCTTTTTTGGGTTTCCCCCAATATTAAGAGCTCTTCCGCCCAATTTTGGGGGACCCCACAATTTTGACGTTTCTTCCCCTAAATTGGGGCTTCGACCCTTCAATTTTGGGGGGGGCTCCCCCCTTAGTTTGGCCTTCCACCCTAATATTGGGCCTTAGCCCTAAGAACCCTGACCCCTAACACTACGGCTCCCACGGATCTAACCCTAAGCCCTACCCCAAAAAACCCTAGAAACCCTAACCCTAAAAACCCTTACAGTCCTAACCCGATAAAATTTACCACACTAGACCTACGCCTAAAAGCCCTAACCCTAAAAATTAAGACCCTCTAAACCCTAACCCAAAACGTAAAGATTCTCAAAGCCCTAACGCTGGAGACCCTAACCTTAAAAAAAAAAAAATAAGACCTTAAAACCCTAACCCTAAATACCTGACCATAACTAAAACCCTAAGACCCTAACCCTAAAAACCCTATCAACACTAAAACCACAAAATACTTTAAAACCTTAACACACTAACCCCCAAACCCTAACCCTTATAACTCCAACCCTAACAACCTTAAAATCCTAACCCTAAACCCTGGAAACCCTAACCCTGAAACCCAACCCTAGTGCCTTAGCCCTGAAACCTTAAAACCCTAACACCTTATTAGAAACACTCTGTAACCAATACCATAGGCTCAGGCAAGTATCTCAGTGAGGTAGCATTTTTATTCACGATTGCAATGGCAGGCGTCCCACAAGCCACCTACTAGTTCCATAACACAGTTTATATAATTTTTTTTTTCCTCTCGGTGACCAGGACCCTCCCCAGTTTCCCCATTGACTGGGTAATCCATGTTCACAATCTATCCAGTGCTTCACAGAAAATACACAGCTGCTGGCCTGTTACTAGTCAATTTTATTTTTTTCTTGACTGTTTTCCTCTTTGAGGTGGTAATGTTTCTTACACCGTGATTTCCACCCAATTGCTCTAAGGATTCTGGTTGTCTGCATTTTACAAGGTTGTCTGTTAAGCTTTCTTATCACTGCAAGCATATATCAATACCACCTTCCTTCCCTCTAAACGATGTAACTCTGTGCAAAAACATTTTTATTCCCACAACCTTGATCCCCTTACCCTAAAATCCTTATTCTCTTTAACCCTAACAACTCTAACCACAACCCTAACCCTTCATATCAACCCCCCGACGCTAATGACACTGACTAATGATCCAAACCCCAAACCCCAGGCAACCAACAAAGAAACAGACACAAAGCTGAAAACTACAAAAAAGGCAAAACCCTGGATACAGACCCCAAATCACAAACACGCTACCAAAATGCTACAGAAAAGCCCCAGACGCAGGCCCCAAGCACTACAGCTAGGCCCCAGAAGCTCTAGACACATCCCAAAGCCAAAATGCAATCCCCAAACACTACAGAAAAGCCCCCAAACACCAGACACAGGCTGCAGAAGTCTACAAGCAGGCCCCAGCCACACCCGGATGCAGACCCCAACTGTCCACAAGCAGCTCCCAACCCACCCCCCCCATGAACTGGACCCCCCACCACCACCACCCAGATGCATGCCCCAGGCCCCAGGCCTCAGCCCCAGCCCCCACACCCCAGACTCAGGCCCCAAAGGTGTACAACCAGCTCCCAACTGCCCCCCTCAAAGGGAGGCCCCAAAGCCTGCCAGAGGACCCTAGAGCGTACAAGCAGCTCCCAACCCCCCCGGCACAGGCCCCAACCCCCCCCCAGACACAGGCCCCAAAGGTGTACAAGCAACTCCCCATCCGCCCCAGAGGCACACCCCAAAGGTGTACAAACAGCCCCAACCCCCCAAGACCCAGACCCCTACAGCGTAGAAGCAGCTCCCAACCCCATGCCCCCAAGGCACATGCCCCAACCCCTCCCCCAAGGCAGGCCCTAACAGTGTACAAGCAGCTCCCACCCCCCCCCCCAGACGCAGGCCCCAAAGGTGTACAAGCAGGCCCCTACAGTATACAAGCAGCTCACAACCACCCCCGCAAAGGCAGGCCCCAACCCCCTCCAGATGCAAGCCCGAAAGGTTAAAACCAGCTCCAACCCCCCAACCCCCCCCGCCCCGCGCAGACGCAGGCCCCAAAGGTGTACAAGCAGTTCCCAACCCCTCCAAGGCAGGCCCCAAAAGTGTACAGGCAGGCCCCTACAGTGTAGAAACGCTCCAACCCCCCCCCTTCCACCTCGAGGGAGGCCCTCCCCCCCCAGTATACACGAAGCTCCCAACCCCCTCTCAGAGGAATGCCTAAAAAAGTATACAAGCAGCTCCTAACACCACCCCCCCCCCCCAAAAGAGGCAGTCCCCAAAGGTGTACAAGCAGGCCCTCAAATCCCTTAGGTGTACAAGCAGGCCCTTCAAATCCCTTAGCCCCTGCGCCAGCTTTATTGGCGAGCAGCGAGGCTGGGGGGGGAGGGGGGCAAGACAGCCTTAAATAAAATACAAATATAAAAAGTGTTATAAATGGCTGTTATAAATCCAAATAGGATTACAATCAAAGTTTACAATTTATTAAACGAATAGAGGCAAGCAAGCAGCGCTGGATGCGCCGGGAGTCTCTGCTCCCCCAGGACGCACACCTGTTACGTAAGGCGGCTGGTTTTGATGCTCCCAGGCTAATACATATTCATTACTACTTCGAGAAGAGGCAGGGTTATTAGAATTGGTTTCCGGAATCCGAAACCCCTCCCAGGGGCGCCTGCGTACCAGTCTCTGGTGGTCTCTCGGGGCTTGCTCGGGCTGAATGCTGGTTGTCTTCCTCCCAGGCTTTTGTCCTTCAATTGTCCTTCAGCTCCCCCTTCCTCCTCGTTTGGGAGCCTCTGCGCCGGATTTCAGAAACTCTAGCAACATCCCCTGCAGTAGTCAGCACTTTTCCCTAAAAACCCCTTTGTTCTCTTATCACCTAGACCCGGGCCTCGATGTTAACCCTTCAAATCCCTTAGTGACACGAATTGCTGGACCATTCCTTACAAAAGGAAGGATAAAATATGTAGAGGAGCAATGGCACACGCGAAAGCCCGGCGCCGCGGGCAGAGGCAGCGAAGGTTGACGGCAGAACAGTGCTCGGTTTGAACACGGAGAGGGAAAGCGAGGGGAAGGTGGCCGAAGCCGGCCGCAGTCTCTGAGCTCTCCTCCTCCTGATTGTTTTCTCTCAAAGCCATTTCTGTCTGTGTGCGGGCACCCGGAGCCGGCAGAAGTCCCCGTGAAGTCCTTCGGCAGGACGGAGGGCTGCGTGGGCTCCAGTGAGAGAGGGAGTTAGGAGAATCTTATCAAGTAGAGATAGAGCGCTGACAGCGTTAAACTAGGATGCTACTTAGCGTCTTTGCTAACTATGGTGCATTGTGCCAATTAACTAAAGCAAGAAGCCTTGGGCCCCTTACCAAGGTCAGTCTCCTAATAAGAGAGTGAGCCTGTCTTAAGAAACTGGGAGAAACTGGTCCTGCAGATGGACAAGAGCCAAGGAGCAACTGAGTCTGTGCAAAGACAAGAGGTCAACTAGCGGTGACGAGGAAGAGTCATCAATCTTCATGCCCACGACCTCCCGTGCTGCCCAGCGCTGAATAAACATACCTACTTTACAATCTCACTGATTGTGGAGTCCCTTTTCCGCAAGTCACTAGCAGCGGTTTCTTCCGCAGAGGTTTTCCCAGAGCCGCTTCAAAGCTTCCCTCGCGGAGCTGGGGCGTCGCAGGGGGTCGTCAAAGCACGCGCACACACACACACACACACACACACACACACAGGCGTTGTTGTCCAAACAGAAAGTATTTACAACAAATTCGACAAGCGGTTTTCCTCTGCCAGCAGCAAATGTCTGAGGGCCCCTACAGCTTCACAAATCATAGCACAAAGAGCCTAAAGTTCCTCTAAAATTTAGGGAAATGATTCAAAATAGATCTGCTAGGGGAAAACGATCACTGGCGGCAGGGTACACAATACACGCGAGTCTCAGCTCTCCTCCGCAGGGTCAGTGCCCACGCCCAAGTGCAACGCTGATGGCACCCGAACATTTGCTGTAGCAGGCAGCAGAGCCAGCAGCTCAGGGGAGCAATTTTAAAAACCAGGAGGCACTTAAACCAACCCTTAATTGACCCAGTTACTGCAGGAGAGTCCCGACTACTCGCCCTGGAGTCCTACTGTCACCAGCAAAAAGCACCAACCAAAGCTTGGGGGAACTTTGGTACAGCACAAGAGAAGGGAGTGGGGGTAGCGTAGCCGTATCGCAGAGCTGCTGCTTTTCACACCATTTTATCATCCCTGATAATTGAAAGTAAGGCCGGGTGGGCTGACCCCACCACCACCACTCCTGGCAGCATGTTTGGTCCACAACGCTAGAATAATTATTTTGCTCCCTCCCGCCCCTACAGCTTCATCATCTGAAAAGATTACAGTCAAAACAATGGCATACACAAATAAAAGTCAAGAGTTGACATAGTAACTCCGGGATTTGGGTATCAACTGTCCGAGAAATCAGAACACCCAGGCTTCACAATGTGCCCAACATCGAGCTGTGCCAAGGGGGGCGGAAGGAAGAAGCTTTCCGTTTAAGCCTTCAGAGCATCGCTCCATCACTACGTCAATTCACAGCCACCACAGCGTGCCGATGGACATCTTTCTGTGCCAAAAGAAACAAGTGCTTTGTCCTCTTGATATCAAAGGTAGCCACCTATAGTTACGGAACCATGCACAAGACCTTAACTCTGACCAGCAGGAAAACTTAGGACAACTGAGTGCAGATCCTGCCAATTTCTACCAGTTCCAACTGTGCTTTAAGTCTCATTGCAAAGCCTCAGTTAGAAAAAGGATCACCTCAGGGTATCCAACAAGAAGAAGAGTTGTTTTCTTTTTTTTTTTTTTTTTTTTTTTTTAATATACCATAGGACTATGCAGTTCAATCATCAATCATCTTGGAAAGCTCAAGGAGGAGGTCATCCTCATCCTTCCCTGGGTCCAAGTCGAGCTCGGCTTCCAGTATGCCGTCTGAGAGTTCCCAAAGTAGCATCTCTAAATCCTCGTCTACAGATACGGGCGCGTTGCCTGTGGAACTCAGCCGGCGTGTCCTTGCTTCTTCTAGCTGGGAAGAAGCTGAAGTCGAGCTTGAGAACTCCATTGGCTCCACGGATTCTGCCTGGCTTCCAAGATGTGCTTCAGGTCTTGGCAGAGCAAGGAAGAGAACAATCAGTATATGCCATTTCTTAACGGGAAATCCCTTTTCTGCAAACCGGCTCTTAAAACCGTAGCCAACCCCTCCTGCACTTCAATCTTACCCAGGGATTGTTATTCAATTAACCCAGGGCTACATTTAGAGCCCAATATATTAGCAGGTACATTTTTCAGTTTGGGGGTTTCTCTGTGAAGCCAGAGCACCCGGAGTCTAGCAAAGATGGGAAACCAACATGGCCTCCCGGAAGCCCAGTGTCCGAGAACTACATCTCCCGGCATGCTCTGGGAAAACAATATGGACTCCCGGAAACCCGGTGGCCAAGAACTACATTTCCCAGCACTCCCCAGAAAATTGAGCCTCGCAGCGTGCCGTAGGACGCCATTTTTTGCTCTGTTACATTACCGGTTTCGTGTTTATGGAGGGTTTTCCCGCCGTTTTGGGGGGTTTCCCCTCAATTTCGGGTTTTCAGCTCTCCATTTCAGAGTTCTTCCCCGCAATTTTGGGGTTCCTTCCCCTAATTTGGTGCTTCGCCCCCCCCCCACTTTTGGGGTTCCCCCTCCATTTTGGGGATTCCCCCCAGTTCCAAGCCCCCCACAATTTTGGAGGCCCCCACCATCCTTTCTTGGCCTGCCACCCTAATATTAAGGTTCTTTCCCCCAATGTTGGGGTTCTCACCACATGTTTGAGGTTCCTTCCCTTAATTTGGGGCTTAGCTCCCCGGGATCTGGGGCTTTAACCCCAATTTTGGGGGTCCCCCCCAAGTTTGGGGATTCCTCCCCAGGTCTGGGGGGGGTCCACATTCAATTCTGGAATTTCACACTTCCATTTAAGTGTTCTGCCCCCCCAATATGGGGGTTCGCCCACCCAATTTTGGGGGTTCCTCCCCTAATTGGGGGGGACACAACCAATTTTGGGGGGGACACAACCAATTTGGGGGGGGACACAACCAATTTGGGGGGTCCCCCCAATTTTAGAGTCCCCCACCCTCCTTTTTTGGGTTTCCCCCAATATTAAGAGCTCTTCCGCCCAATTTTGGGGGACCCCACAATTTTGATGTTTCTTCCCCTAAATTGGGGCTTCGACCCTTCAATTTTGGGGGGGGCTCCCCCCTTAGTTTGGCCTTCCACCCTAGTATTGGGCCTTAGCCCTAAGAACCCTGACCCCTAACACTACGGCTCCCACGGATCTAACCCTAACCCCTACCCCAAAAAACCCTAGAAACCCTAACCCTAAAAACCCTTACAGTCCTAACCCGATAAAATTTACCACACTAGACCTACGCCTAAAAGCCCTAACCCTAAAAATTAAGACCCTCTAAACCCTAACCCAAAACGTAAAGATTCTCAAAGCCCTAACGCTGGAGACCCTAACCTTAAAAAAAAAAAAAATAAGACCTTAAAACCCTAACCCTAAATACCTGACCATAACTAAAACCCTAAGACCCTAACCCTAAAAACCCTATCAACACTAAAACCACAAAATACTTTAAAACCTTAACACACTAACCCCCAAACCCTAACCCTTATAACTCCAACCCTAACAACCTTAAAATCCTAACCCTAAACCCTGGAAACCCTAACCCTGAAACCCAACCCTAGTGCCTTAGCCCTGAAACCTTAAAACCATAACACCTTATTAGAAACACTCTGTAACCAATACCATAGGCTCAGGCAAGTATCTCAGTGAGGTAGCATTTTTATTCACGATTGCAATGGCAGGCGTCCCACAAGCCACCTACTAGTTCCATAACACAGTTTATATAATTTTTTTTTTCCTCTCGGTGACCAGGACCCTCCCCAGTTTCCCCATTGACTGGGTAATCCATGTTCACAATCTATCCAGTGCTTCACAGAAAATACACAGCTGCTGGCCTGTTACTAGTCAATTTTATTTTTTTCTTGACTGTTTTCCTCTTTGAGGTGGTAATGTTTCTTACACCGTGATTTCCACCCAATTGCTCTAAGGATTCTGGTTGTCTGCATTTTACAAGGTTGTCTGTTAAGCTTTCTTATCACTGCAAGCATATATCAATACCACCTTCCTTCCCTCTAAACGATGTAACTCTGTGCAAAAACATTTTTATTCCCACAACCTTGATCCCCTTACCCTAAAATCCTTATTCTCTTTAACCCTAACAACTCTAACCACAACCCTAACCCTTCATATCAACCCCCCGACGCTAATGACACTGACTAATGATCCAAACCCCAAACCCCAGGCAACCAACAAAGAAACAGACACAAAGCTGAAAACTACAAAAAAGGCAAAACCCTGGATACAGACCCCAAATCACAAACACGCTACCAAAATGCTACAGAAAAGCCCCAGACGCAGGCCCCAAGCACTACAGCTAGGCCCCAGAAGCTCTAGACACATCCCAAAGCCAAAATGCAATCCCCAAACACTACAGAAAAGCCCCCAAACACCAGACACAGGCTGCAGAAGTCTACAAGCAGGCCCCAGCCACACCCGGATGCAGACCCCAACTGTCCACAAGCAGCTCCCAACCCACCCCCCCCATGAACTGGACCCCCCACCACCACCACCCAGATGCATGCCCCAGGCCCCAGGCCTCAGCCCCAGCCCCCACACCCCAGACTCAGGCCCCAAAGGTGTACAACCAGCTCCCAACTGCCCCCCTCAAAGGGAGGCCCCAAAGCCTGCCAGAGGACCCTAGAGCGTACAAGCAGCTCCCAACCCCCCCGGCACAGGCCCCAACCCCCCCCCAGACACAGGCCCCAAAGGTGTACAAGCAACTCCCCATCCTCCCCAGAGGCACGCCCCAAAGGTGTACAAACAGCCCCAACCCCCCAAGACCCAGACCCCTACAGCGTAGAAGCAGCTCCCAACCCCATGCCCCCAAGGCACATGCCCCAACCCCTCCCCCAAGGCAGGCCCTAAAAGTGTACAAGCAGCTCCCACCCCCCCCCCCAGACGCAGGCCCCAAAGGTGTACAAGCAGGCCCCTACAGTATACAAGCAGCTCACAACCACCCCCCCAAAGGCAGGCCCCAACCCCCTCCAGATGCAAGCCCGAAAGGTTAAAAACAGCTCCAACCCCCCAACCCCCCCCGCCCCGCCCCGCGCAGACGCAGGCCCCAAAGGTGTACAAGCAGTTCCCAACCCCTCCAAGGCAGGCCCCAAAAGTGTACAGGCAGGCCCCTACAGTGTAGAAACGCTCCAACCCCCCCCCTTCCACCTCGAGGGAGGCCCTCCCCCCCCAGTATACACGAAGCTCCCAACCCCCTCTCAGAGGAATGCCTAAAAAAGTATACAAGCAGCTCCTAACACCCCCCCCCCCCCCCAAAAGAGGCAGTCCCCAAAGGTGTACAAGCAGGCCCTCAAATCCCTTAGGTGTACAAGCAGGCCCTTCAAATCCCTTAGCCCCTGCGCCAGCTTTATTGGCGAGCAGCGAGGCTGGGGGGGGAGGGGGGCAAGACAGCCTTAAATAAAATACAAATATAAAAAGTGTTATAAATGGCTGTTATAAATCCAAATAGGATTACAATCAAAGTTTACAATTTATTAAACGAATAGAGGCAAGCAAGCAGCGCTGGGTGCGCCGGGAGTCTCTGCTCCCCCAGGACGCACACCTGTTACGTAAGGCGGCTGGTTTTGATGCTCCCAGGCTAATACATATTCATTACTACTTCGAGAAGAGGCAGGGTTATTAGAATTGGTTTCCGGAATCCGAAACCCCTCCCAGGGGCGCCTGCGTACCAGTCTCTGGTGGTCTCTCGGGGCTTGCTCGGGCTGAATGCTGGTTGTCTTCCTCCTAGGCTTTTGTCCTTCAATTGTCCTTCAGCTCCCCCTTCCTCCTCGTTTGGGAGCCTCTGCGCCGGATTTCAGAAACTCTAGCAACATCCCCTGCAGTAGTCAGCACTTTTCCCTAAAAACCCCTTTGTTCTCTTATCACCTAGACCCGGGCCTCGATGTTAACCCTTCAAATCCCTTAGTGACACGAATTGCTGGACCATTCCTTACAAAAGGAAGGATAAAATATGTAGAGGAGCAATGGCACACGCGAAAGCCCAGCGCCGCGGGCAGAGGCAGCGAAGGTTGACGGCAGAACAGTGCTCGGTTTGAACACGGAGAGGGAAAGCGAGGGGAAGGTGGCCGAAGCCGGCCGCAGTCTCTGAGCTCTCCTCCTCCTGATTGTTTTCTCTCAAAGCCATTTCTGTCTGTGTGCGGGCACCCGGAGCCGGCAGAAGTCCCCGTGAAGTCCTTCGGCAGGACGGAGGGCTGCGTGGGCTCCAGTGAGAGAGGGAGTTAGGAGAATCTTATCAAGTAGAGATAGAGCGCTGACAGCGTTAAACTAGGATGCTACTTAGCGTCTTTGCTAACTATGGTGCATTGTGCCAATTAACTAAAGCAAGAAGCCTTGGGCCCCTTACCAAGGTCAGTCTCCTAATAAGAGAGTGAGCCTGTCTTAAGAAACTGGGAGAAACTGGTCCTGCAGATGGACAAGAGCCAAGGAGCAACTGAGTCTGTGCAAAGACAAGAGGTCAACTAGCGGTGACGAGGAAGAGTCATCAATCTTCATGCCCACGACCTCCCGTGCTGCCCAGCGCTGAATAAACATACCTACTTTACAATCTCACTGATTGTGGAGTCCCTTTTCCGCAAGTCACTAGCAGCGGTTTCTTCCGCAGAGGTTTTCCCAGAGCCGCTTCAAAGCTTCCCTCGCGGAGCTGGGGCGTCGCAGGGGGTCGTCAAAGCACGCGCACACACACACACACACACACACACACACACAGGCGTTGTTGTCCAAACAGAAAGTATTTACAACAAATTCGACAAGCGGTTTTCCTCTGCCAGCAGCAAATGCCTGAGGGCCCCTACAGCTTCACAAATCATAGCACAAAGAGCCTAAAGTTCCTCTAAAATTTAGGGAAATGATTCAAAATAGATCTGCTAGGGGAAAACGATCACTGGCGGCAGGGTACACAATACACGCGAGTCTCAGCTCTCCTCCGCAGGGTCAGTGCCCACGCCCAAGTGCAACGCTGATGGCACCCGAACATTTGCTGTAGCAGGCAGCAGAGCCAGCAGCTCAGGGGAGCAATTTTAAAAACCAGGAGGCACTTAAACCAACCCTTAATTGACCCAGTTACTGCAGGAGAGTCCCGACTACTCGCCCTGGAGTCCTACTGTCACCAGCAAAAAGCACCAACCAAAGCTTGGGGGAACTTTGGTACAGCACAAGAGAAGGGAGTGGGGGTAGCGTAGCCGTATCGCAGAGCTGCTGCTTTTCACACCATTTTATCATCCCTGATAATTGAAAGTAAGGCCGGGTGGGCTGACCCCACCACCACCACTCCTGGCAGCATGTTTGGTCCACAACGCTAGAATAATTATTTTGCTCCCTCCCGCCCCTACAGCTTCATCATCTGAAAAGATTACAGTCAAAACAATGGCATACACAAATAAAAGTCAAGAGTTGACATAGTAACTCCGGGATTTGGGTATCAACTGTCCGAGAAATCAGAACACCCAGGCTTCACAATGTGCCCAACATCGAGCTGTGCCAAGGGGGGCGGAAGGAAGAAGCTTTCCGTTTAAGCCTTCAGAGCATCGCTCCATCACTACGTCAATTCACAGCCACCACAGCGTGCCGATGGACATCTTTCTGTGCCAAAAGAAACAAGTGCTTTGTCCTCTTGATATCAAAGGTAGCCACCTATAGTTACGGAACCATGCACAAGACCTTAACTCTGACCAGCAGGAAAACTTAGGACAACTGAGTGCAGATCCTGCCAATTTCTACCAGTTCCAACTGTGCTTTAAGTCTCATTGCAAAGCCTCAGTTAGAAAAAGGATCACCTCAGGGTATCCAACAAGAAGAAGAGTTGTTTTCTTTTTTTTTTTTTTTTTTTTTTAATATACCATAGGACTATGCAGTTCAATCATCAATCATCTTGGAAAGCTCAAGGAGGAGGTCATCCTCATCCTTCCCTGGGTCCAAGTCGAGCTCGGCTTCCAGTATGCCGTCTGAGAGTTCCCAAAGTAGCATCTCTAAATCCTCGTCTACAGATACGGGCGCGTTGCCTGTGGAACTCAGCCGGCGTGTCCTTGCTTCTTCTAGCTGGGAAGAAGCTGAAGTCGAGCTTGAGAACTCCATTGGCTCCATGGATTCTGCCTGGCTTCCAAGATGTGCTTCAGGTCTTGGCAGAGCAAGGAAGAGAACAATCAGTATATGCCATTTCTTAACGGGAAATCCCTTTTCTGCAAACCGGCTCTTAAAACCGTAGCCAACCCCTCCTGCACTTCAATCTTACCCAGGGATTGTTATTCAATTAACCCAGGGCTACATTTAGAGCCCAATATATTAGCAGGTACATTTTTCAGTTTGGGGGTTTCTCTGTGAAGCCAGAGCACCCGGAGTCTAGCAAAGATGGGAAACCAACATGGCCTCCCGGAAGCCCAGTGTCCGAGAACTACATCTCCCGGCATGCTCTGGGAAAACAATATGGACTCCCGGAAACCCAGTGGCCAAGAACTACATTTCCCAGCACTCCCCAGAAAATTGAGCCTCGCAGCGTGCCGTAGGACGCCATTTTTTGCTCTGTTACATTACCGGTTTCGTGTTTATGGAGGGTTTTCCCGCCGTTTTGGGGGGTTTCCCCTCAATTTCGGGTTTTCAGCTCTCCATTTCAGAGTTCTTCCCCGCAATTTTGGGGTTCCTTCCCCTAATTTGGTGCTTCGCCCCCCCCCCACTTTTGGGGTTCCCCCTCCATTTTGGGGATTCCCCCCAGTTCCAAGCCCCCCACAATTTTGGAGGCCCCCACCATCCTTTCTTGGCCTGCCACCCTAATATTAAGGTTCTTTCCCCCAATGTTGGGGTTCTCACCACATGTTTGAGGTTCCTTCCCTTAATTTGGGGCTTAGCTCCCCGGGATCTGGGGCTTTAACCCCAATTTTGGGGGTCCCCCCCAAGTTTGGGGATTCCTCCCCAGGTCTGGGGGGGGTCCACATTCAATTCTGGAATTTCACACTTCCATTTAAGTCTTCTTCCCCCCAATTTGGGGGTTCGCCCACCCAATTTTGGGGGTTCCTCCCCTAATTTGGGGGGGACACAACCGATTGTAGAGTCCCCCACCCTCCTTTTTTGGGTTCCCCCCTAATATTAAAAGTTCTTCCGCCCAATTTTGGGGGACCCCACAATTTTGACGTTCCTTCCCCTAACTTGGGGCTTCAACCCTTCAATTTTGGGGGGGGCTCCCACCCTCTTATTTTGGCCTTCCACCCTAATATTAGGCCTAACCCCTAAGAACCTTGACCCCTAACGCTATGGCAACCACGGATCTAACCCTAACCCCTACCCCAACAAACCCTAGAAACCCTAACCCTAAAAACCCTTACAGCCCTAACCCGATAAAATTTACCACACTAAACCCCTGAAGACTGTTCTGGGGGGTCCACATTCAATTCTGGAATTTCACACTTCCATTTAAGTGTTCTGCCCCCCCAATATGGGGGTCCGCCCACCCAATTTTGGGGGTTCCTCCCCTAATTGGGGGGGACACAACCAATTTGGGGGGGGACACAACCAATTTTGGGGGGGACACAACCAATTTTAGAGTCCCCCACCCTCCTTTTTTGGGTTTCCCCCAATATTAAGAGCTCTTCCGCCCAATTTTGGGGGACCCCACAATTTTGACGTTTCTTCCCCTAAATTGGGGCTTCGACCCTTCAATTTTGGGGGGGGCTCCCCCCTTAGTTTGGCCTTCCACCCTAATATTGGGCCTTAGCCCTAAGAACCCTGACCCCTAACACTACGGCTCCCACGGATCTAACCCTAAGCCCTACCCCAAAAAACCCTAGAAACCCTAACCCTAAAAACCCTTACAGTCCTAACCCGATAAAATTTACCACACTAGACCTACGCCTAAAAGCCCTAACCCTAAAAATTAAGACCCTCTAAACCCTAACCCAAAACGTAAAGATTCTCAAAGCCCTAACGCTGGAGACCCTAACCTTAAAAAAAAAAAAATAAGACCTTAAAACCCTAACCCTAAATACCTGACCATAACTAAAACCCTAAGACCCTAACCCTAAAAACCCTATCAACACTAAAACCACAAAATACTTTAAAACCTTAACACACTAACCCCCAAACCCTAACCCTTATAACTCCAACCCTAACAACCTTAAAATCCTAACCCTAAACCCTGGAAACCCTAACCCTGAAACCCAACCCTAGTGCCTTAGCCCTGAAACCTTAAAACCCTAACACCTTATTAGAAACACTCTGTAACCAATACCATAGGCTCAGGCAAGTATCTCAGTGAGGTAGCATTTTTATTCACGATTGCAATGGCAGGCGTCCCACAAGCCACCTACTAGTTCCATAACACAGTTTATATAATTTTTTTTTTCCTCTCGGTGACCAGGACCCTCCCCAGTTTCCCCATTGACTGGGTAATCCATGTTCACAATCTATCCAGTGCTTCACAGAAAATACACAGCTGCTGGCCTGTTACTAGTCAATTTTATTTTTTTCTTGACTGTTTTCCTCTTTGAGGTGGTAATGTTTCTTACACCGTGATTTCCACCCAATTGCTCTAAGGATTCTGGTTGTCTGCATTTTACAAGGTTGTCTGTTAAGCTTTCTTATCACTGCAAGCATATATCAATACCACCTTCCTTCCCTCTAAACGATGTAACTCTGTGCAAAAACATTTTTATTCCCACAACCTTGATCCCCTTACCCTAAAATCCTTATTCTCTTTAACCCTAACAACTCTAACCACAACCCTAACCCTTCATATCAACCCCCCGACGCTAATGACACTGACTAATGATCCAAACCCCAAACCCCAGGCAACCAACAAAGAAACAGACACAAAGCTGAAAACTACAAAAAAGGCAAAACCCTGGATACAGACCCCAAATCACAAACACGCTACCAAAATGCTACAGAAAAGCCCCAGACGCAGGCCCCAAGCACTACAGCTAGGCCCCAGAAGCTCTAGACACATCCCAAAGCCAAAATGCAATCCCCAAACACTACAGAAAAGCCCCCAAACACCAGACACAGGCTGCAGAAGTCTACAAGCAGGCCCCAGCCACACCCGGATGCAGACCCCAACTGTCCACAAGCAGCTCCCAACCCACCCCCCCCATGAACTGGACCCCCCACCACCACCACCCAGATGCATGCCCCAGGCCCCAGGCCTCAGCCCCAGCCCCCACACCCCAGACTCAGGCCCCAAAGGTGTACAACCAGCTCCCAACTGCCCCCCTCAAAGGGAGGCCCCAAAGCCTGCCAGAGGACCCTAGAGCGTACAAGCAGCTCCCAACCCCCCCGGCACAGGCCCCAACCCCCCCCCAGACACAGGCCCCAAAGGTGTACAAGCAACTCCCCATCCTCCCCAGAGGCACACCCCAAAGGTGTACAAACAGCCCCAACCCCCCAAGACCCAGACCCCTACAGCGTAGAAGCAGCTCCCAACCCCATGCCCCCAAGGCACATGCCCCAACCCCTCCCCCAAGGCAGGCCCTAACAGTGTACAAGCAGCTCCCACCCCCCCCCCAGACGCAGGCCCCAAAGGTGTACAAGCAGGCCCCTACAGTATACAAGCAGCTCACAGCCACCCCCGCAAAGGCAGGCCCCAACCCCCTCCAGATGCAAGCCCGAAAGGTTAAAACCAGCTCCAACCCCCCAACCCCCCCCGCCCCGCGCAGACGCAGGCCCCAAAGGTGTACAAGCAGTTCCCAACCCCTCCAAGGCAGGCCCCAAAAGTGTACAGGCAGGCCCCTACAGTGTAGAAACGCTCCAACCCCCCCCCCCTTCCACCTCGAGGGAGGCCCTCCCCCCCCAGTATACACGAAGCTCCCAACCCCCTCTCAGAGGAATGCCTAAAAAAGTATACAAGCAGCTCCTAACACCACCCCCCCCCCCCTAAAAGAGGCAGTCCCCAAAGGTGTACAAGCAGGCCCTCAAATCCCTTAGGTGTACAAGCAGGCCCTTCAAATCCCTTAGCCCCTGCGCCAGCTTTATTGGCGAGCAGCGAGGCTGGGGGGGGAGGGGGGCAAGACAGCCTTAAATAAAATACAAATATAAAAAGTGTTATAAATGGCTGTTATAAATCCAAATAGGATTACAATCAAAGTTTACAATTTATTAAACGAATAGAGGCAAGCAAGCAGCGCTGGATGCGCCGGGAGTCTCTGCTCCCCCAGGACGCACACCTGTTACGTAAGGCGGCTGGTTTTGATGCTCCCAGGCTAATACATATTCATTACTACTTCGAGAAGAGGCAGGGTTATTAGAATTGGTTTCCGGAATCCGAAACCCCTCCCAGGGGCGCCTGCGTACCAGTCTCTGGTGGTCTCTCGGGGCTTGCTCGGGCTGAATGCTGGTTGTCTTCCTCCCAGGCTTTTGTCCTTCAATTGTCCTTCAGCTCCCCCTTCCTCCTCGTTTGGGAGCCTCTGCGCCGGATTTCAGAAACTCTAGCAACATCCCCTGCAGTAGTCAGCACTTTTCCCTAAAAACCCCTTTGTTCTCTTATCACCTAGACCCGGGCCTCGATGTTAACCCTTCAAATCCCTTAGTGACACGAATTGCTGGACCATTCCTTACAAAAGGAAGGATAAAATATGTAGAGGAGCAATGGCACACGCGAAAGCCCAGCGCCGCGGGCAGAGGCAGCGAAGGTTGACGGCAGAACAGTGCTCGGTTTGAACACGGAGAGGGAAAGCGAGGGGAAGGTGGCCGAAGCCGGCCGCAGTCTCTGAGCTCTCCTCCTCCTGATTGTTTTCTCTCAAAGCCATTTCTGTCTGTGTGCGGGCACCCGGAGCCGGCAGAAGTCTCCGTGAAGTCCTTCGGCAGGACGGAGGGCTGCGTGGGCTCCAGTGAGAGAGGGAGTTAGGAGAATCTTATCAAGTAGAGATAGAGCGCTGACAGCGTTAAACTAGGATGCTACTTAGCGTCTTTGCTAACTATGGTGCATTGTGCCAATTAACTAAAGCAAGAAGCCTTGGGCCCCTTACCAAGGTCAGTCTCCTCATAAGAGAGTGAGC
The DNA here is from genome assembly GCF_964211835.1 of Anser anser. Lineage (NCBI taxonomy): Eukaryota > Metazoa > Chordata > Aves > Anseriformes > Anatidae > Anser > Anser anser. The sequence goes on from NW_028153745.1 coordinate 190,621, forward strand.
CTGTCTTAAGAAACTGGGAGAAACTGGTCCTGCAGATGGACAAGAGCCAAGGAGCAACTGAGTCTGTGCAAAGACAAGAGGTCAACTAGCGGTGACGAGGAAGAGTCATCAATCTTCATGCCCACGACCTCCCGTGCTGCCCAGCGCTGAATAAACATACCTACTTTACAATCTCACTGATTGTGGAGTCCCTTTTCCGCAAGTCACTAGCAGCGGTTTCTTCCGCAGAGGTTTTCCCAGAGCCGCTTCAAAGCTTCCCTCGCGGAGCTGGGGCGTCGCAGGGGGTCGTCAAAGCACGCGCACACACACACACACACACACACACACACACACACAGGCGTTGTTGTCCAAACAGAAAGTATTTACAACAAATTCGACAAGCGGTTTTCCTCTGCCAGCAGCAAATGCCTGAGGGCCCCTACAGCTTCACAAATCATAGCACAAAGAGCCTAAAGTTCCTCTAAAATTTAGGGAAATGATTCAAAATAGATCTGCTAGGGGAAAACGATCACTGGCGGCAGGGTACACAATACACGCGAGTCTCAGCTCTCCTCCGCAGGGTCAGTGCCCACGCCCAAGTGCGACGCTGATGGCACCCGAACATTTGCTGTAGCAGGCAGCAGAGCCAGCAGCTCAGGGGAGCAATTTTAAAAACCAGGAGGCACTTAAACCAACCCTTAATTGACCCAGTTACTGCAGGAGAGTCCCGACTACTCGCCCTGGAGTCCTACTGTCACCAGCAAAAAGCACCAACCAAAGCTTGGGGGAACTTTGGTACAGCACAAGAGAAGGGAGTGGGGGTAGCGTAGCCGTATCGCAGAGCTGCTGCTTTTCACACCATTTTATCATCCCTGATAATTGAAAGTAAGGCCGGGTGGGCTGACCCCACCACCACCACTCCTGGCAGCATGTTTGGTCCACAACGCTAGAATAATTATTTTGCTCCCTCCCGCCCCTACAGCTTCATCATCTGAAAAGATTACAGTCAAAACAATGGCATACACAAATAAAAGTCAAGAGTTGACATAGTAACTCCGGGATTTGGGTATCAACTGTCCGAGAAATCAGAACACCCAGGCTTCACAATGTGCCCAACATCGAGCTGTGCCAAGGGGGGCGGAAGGAAGAAGCTTTCCGTTTAAGCCTTCAGAGCATCGCTCCATCACTACGTCAATTCACAGCCACCACAGCGTGCCGATGGACATCTTTCTGTGCCAAAAGAAACAAGTGCTTTGTCCTCTTGATATCAAAGGTAGCCACCTATAGTTACGGAACCATGCACAAGACCTTAACTCTGACCAGCAGGAAAACTTAGGACAACTGAGTGCAGATCCTGCCAATTTCTACCAGTTCCAACTGTGCTTTAAGTCTCATTGCAAAGCCTCAGTTAGAAAAAGGATCACCTCAGGGTATCCAACAAGAAGAAGAGTTGTTTTCTTTTTTTTTTTTTTTTTTTTTTAATATACCATAGGACTATGCAGTTCAATCATCAATCATCTTGGAAAGCTCAAGGAGGAGGTCATCCTCATCCTTCCCTGGGTCCAAGTCGAGCTCGGCTTCCAGTATGCCGTCTGAGAGTTCCCAAAGTAGCATCTCTAAATCCTCGTCTACAGATACGGGCGCGTTGCCTGTGGAACTCAGCCGGCGTGTCCTTGCTTCTTCTAGCTGGGAAGAAGCTGAAGTCGAGCTTGAGAACTCCATTGGCTCCACGGATTCTGCCTGGCTTCCAAGATGTGCTTCAGGTCTTGGCAGAGCAAGGAAGAGAACAATCAGTATATGCCATTTCTTAACGGGAAATCCCTTTTCTGCAAACCGGCTCTTAAAACCGTAGCCAACCCCTCCTGCACTTCAATCTTACCCAGGGATTGTTATTCAATTAACCCAGGGCTACATTTAGAGCCCAATATATTAGCAGGTACATTTTTCAGTTTGGGGGTTTCTCTGTGAAGCCAGAGCACCCGGAGTCTAGCAAAGATGGGAAACCAACATGGCCTCCCGGAAGCCCAGTGTCCGAGAACTACATCTCCCGGCATGCTCTGGGAAAACAATATGGACTCCCGGAAACCCGGTGGCCAAGAACTACATTTCCCAGCACTCCCCAGAAAATTGAGCCTCGCAGCGTGCCGTAGGACGCCATTTTTTGCTCTGTTACATTACCGGTTTCGTGTTTATGGAGGGTTTTCCCGCCGTTTTGGGGGGTTTCCCCTCAATTTCGGGTTTTCAGCTCTCCATTTCAGAGTTCTTCCCCGCAATTTTGGGGTTCCTTCCCCTAATTTGGTGCTTCGCCCCCCCCCCACTTTTGGGGTTCCCCCTCCATTTTGGGGATTCCCCCCAGTTCCAAGCCCCCCACAATTTTGGAGGCCCCCACCATCCTTTCTTGGCCTGCCACCCTAATATTAAGGTTCTTTCCCCCAATGTTGGGGTTCTCACCACATGTTTGAGGTTCCTTCCCTTAATTTGGGGCTTAGCTCCCCGGGATCTGGGGCTTTAACCCCAATTTTGGGGGTCCCCCCCAAGTTTGGGGATTCCTCCCCAGGTCTGGGGGGGGTCCACATTCAATTCTGGAATTTCACACTTCCATTTAAGTCTTCTTCCCCCCAATTTGGGGGTTCGCCCACCCAATTTTGGGGGTTCCTCCCCTAATTTGGGGGGGACACAACCGATTGTAGAGTCCCCCACCCTCCTTTTTTGGGTTCCCCCCTAATATTAAAAGTTCTTCCGCCCAATTTTGGGGGACCCCACAATTTTGACGTTCCTTCCCCTAACTTGGGGCTTCAACCCTTCAATTTTGGGGGGGGCTCCCACCCTCTTATTTTGGCCTTCCACCCTAATATTAGGCCTAACCCCTAAGAACCTTGACCCCTAACGCTATGGCAACCACGGATCTAACCCTAACCCCTACCCCAACAAACCCTAGAAACCCTAACCCTAAAAACCCTTACAGCCCTAACCCGATAAAATTTACCACACTAAACCCCTGAAGACTGTTCTGGGGGGTCCACATTCAATTCTGGAATTTCACACTTCCATTTAAGTGTTCTGCCCCCCCAATATGGGGGTCCGCCCACCCAATTTTGGGGGTTCCTCCCCTAATTGGGGGGGACACAACCAATTTGGGGGGGGACACAACCAATTTTGGGGGGGACACAACCAATTTTAGAGTCCCCCACCCTCCTTTTTTGGGTTTCCCCCAATATTAAGAGCTCTTCCGCCCAATTTTGGGGGACCCCACAATTTTGACGTTTCTTCCCCTAAATTGGGGCTTCGACCCTTCAATTTTGGGGGGGGCTCCCCCCTTAGTTTGGCCTTCCACCCTAATATTGGGCCTTAGCCCTAAGAACCCTGACCCCTAACACTACGGCTCCCACGGATCTAACCCTAAGCCCTACCCCAAAAAACCCTAGAAACCCTAACCCTAAAAACCCTTACAGTCCTAACCCGATAAAATTTACCACACTAGACCTACGCCTAAAAGCCCTAACCCTAAAAATTAAGACCCTCTAAACCCTAACCCAAAACGTAAAGATTCTCAAAGCCCTAACGCTGGAGACCCTAACCTTAAAAAAAAAAAAATAAGACCTTAAAACCCTAACCCTAAATACCTGACCATAACTAAAACCCTAAGACCCTAACCCTAAAAACCCTATCAACACTAAAACCACAAAATACTTTAAAACCTTAACACACTAACCCCCAAACCCTAACCCTTATAACTCCAACCCTAACAACCTTAAAATCCTAACCCTAAACCCTGGAAACCCTAACCCTGAAACCCAACCCTAGTGCCTTAGCCCTGAAACCTTAAAACCCTAACACCTTATTAGAAACACTCTGTAACCAATACCATAGGCTCAGGCAAGTATCTCAGTGAGGTAGCATTTTTATTCACGATTGCAATGGCAGGCGTCCCACAAGCCACCTACTAGTTCCATAACACAGTTTATATAATTTTTTTTTTCCTCTCGGTGACCAGGACCCTCCCCAGTTTCCCCATTGACTGGGTAATCCATGTTCACAATCTATCCAGTGCTTCACAGAAAATACACAGCTGCTGGCCTGTTACTAGTCAATTTTATTTTTTTCTTGACTGTTTTCCTCTTTGAGGTGGTAATGTTTCTTACACCGTGATTTCCACCCAATTGCTCTAAGGATTCTGGTTGTCTGCATTTTACAAGGTTGTCTGTTAAGCTTTCTTATCACTGCAAGCATATATCAATACCACCTTCCTTCCCTCTAAACGATGTAACTCTGTGCAAAAACATTTTTATTCCCACAACCTTGATCCCCTTACCCTAAAATCCTTATTCTCTTTAACCCTAACAACTCTAACCACAACCCTAACCCTTCATATCAACCCCCCGACGCTAATGACACTGACTAATGATCCAAACCCCAAACCCCAGGCAACCAACAAAGAAACAGACACAAAGCTGAAAACTACAAAAAAGGCAAAACCCTGGATACAGACCCCAAATCACAAACACGCTACCAAAATGCTACAGAAAAGCCCCAGACGCAGGCCCCAAGCACTACAGCTAGGCCCCAGAAGCTCTAGACACATCCCAAAGCCAAAATGCAATCCCCAAACACTACAGAAAAGCCCCCAAACACCAGACACAGGCTGCAGAAGTCTACAAGCAGGCCCCAGCCACACCCGGATGCAGACCCCAACTGTCCACAAGCAGCTCCCAACCCACCCCCCCCATGAACTGGACCCCCCACCACCACCACCCAGATGCATGCCCCAGGCCCCAGGCCTCAGCCCCAGCCCCCACACCCCAGACTCAGGCCCCAAAGGTGTACAACCAGCTCCCAACTGCCCCCCTCAAAGGGAGGCCCCAAAGCCTGCCAGAGGACCCTAGAGTGTACAAGCAGCTCCCAACCCCCCCGGCACAGGCCCCAACCCCCCCCCAGACACAGGCCCCAAAGGTGTACAAGCAACTCCCCATCCTCCCCAGAGGCACACCCCAAAGGTGTACAAACAGCCCCAACCCCCCAAGACCCAGACCCCTACAGCGTAGAAGCAGCTCCCAACCCCATGCCCCCAAGGCACATGCCCCAACCCCTCCCCCAAGGCAGGCCCTAACAGTGTACAAGCAGCTCCCACCCCCCCCCCAGACGCAGGCCCCAAAGGTGTACAAGCAGGCCCCTACAGTATACAAGCAGCTCACAGCCACCCCCGCAAAGGCAGGCCCCAACCCCCTCCAGATGCAAGCCCGAAAGGTTAAAACCAGCTCCAACCCCCCAACCCCCCCCGCCCCGCGCAGACGCAGGCCCCAAAGGTGTACAAGCAGTTCCCAACCCCTCCAAGGCAGGCCCCAAAAGTGTACAGGCAGGCCCCTACAGTGTAGAAACGCTCCAACCCCCCCCCCCTTCCACCTCGAGGGAGGCCCTCCCCCCCCAGTATACACGAAGCTCCCAACCCCCTCTCAGAGGAATGCCTAAAAAAGTATACAAGCAGCTCCTAACACCACCCCCCCCCCCCCTAAAAGAGGCAGTCCCCAAAGGTGTACAAGCAGGCCCTCAAATCCCTTAGGTGTACAAGCAGGCCCTTCAAATCCCTTAGCCCCTGCGCCAGCTTTATTGGCGAGCAGCGAGGCTGGGGGGGGAGGGGGGCAAGACAGCCTTAAATAAAATACAAATATAAAAAGTGTTATAAATGGCTGTTATAAATCCAAATAGGATTACAATCAAAGTTTACAATTTATTAAACGAATAGAGGCAAGCAAGCAGCGCTGGATGCGCCGGGAGTCTCTGCTCCCCCAGGACGCACACCTGTTACGTAAGGCGGCTGGTTTTGATGCTCCCAGGCTAATACATATTCATTACTACTTCGAGAAGAGGCAGGGTTATTAGAATTGGTTTCCGGAATCCGAAACCCCTCCCAGGGGCGCCTGCGTACCAGTCTCTGGTGGTCTCTCGGGGCTTGCTCGGGCTGAATGCTGGTTGTCTTCCTCCCAGGCTTTTGTCCTTCAATTGTCCTTCAGCTCCCCCTTCCTCCTCGTTTGGGAGCCTCTGCGCCGGATTTCAGAAACTCTAGCAACATCCCCTGCAGTAGTCAGCACTTTTCCCTAAAAACCCCTTTGTTCTCTTATCACCTAGACCCGGGCCTCGATGTTAACCCTTCAAATCCCTTAGTGACACGAATTGCTGGACCATTCCTTACAAAAGGAAGGATAAAATATGTAGAGGAGCAATGGCACACGCGAAAGCCCAGCGCCGCGGGCAGAGGCAGCGAAGGTTGACGGCAGAACAGTGCTCGGTTTGAACACGGAGAGGGAAAGCGAGGGGAAGGTGGCCGAAGCCGGCCGCAGTCTCTGAGCTCTCCTCCTCCTGATTGTTTTCTCTCAAAGCCATTTCTGTCTGTGTGCGGGCACCCGGAGCCGGCAGAAGTCTCCGTGAAGTCCTTCGGCAGGACGGAGGGCTGCGTGGGCTCCAGTGAGAGAGGGAGTTAGGAGAATCTTATCAAGTAGAGATAGAGCGCTGACAGCGTTAAACTAGGATGCTACTTAGCGTCTTTGCTAACTATGGTGCATTGTGCCAATTAACTAAAGCAAGAAGCCTTGGGCCCCTTACCAAGGTCAGTCTCCTCATAAGAGAGTGAGCCTGTCTTAAGAAACTGGGAGAAACTGGTCCTGCAGATGGACAAGAGCCAAGGAGCAACTGAGTCTGTGCAAAGACAAGAGGTCAACTAGCGGTGACGAGGAAGAGTCATCAATCTTCATGCCCACGACCTCCCGTGCTGCCCAGCGCTGAATAAACATACCTACTTTACAATCTCACTGATTGTGGAGTCCCTTTTCCGCAAGTCACTAGCAGCGGTTTCTTCCGCAGAGGTTTTCCCAGAGCCGCTTCAAAGCTTCCCTCGCGGAGCTGGGGCGTCGCAGGGGGTCGTCAAAGCACGCGCACACACACACACACACACACACACACACACACACAGGCGTTGTTGTCCAAACAGAAAGTATTTACAACAAATTCGACAAGCGGTTTTCCTCTGCCAGCAGCAAATGCCTGAGGGCCCCTACAGCTTCACAAATCATAGCACAAAGAGCCTAAAGTTCCTCTAAAATTTAGGGAAATGATTCAAAATAGATCTGCTAGGGGAAAACGATCACTGGCGGCAGGGTACACAATACACGCGAGTCTCAGCTCTCCTCCGCAGGGTCAGTGCCCACGCCCAAGTGCGACGCTGATGGCACCCGAACATTTGCTGTAGCAGGCAGCAGAGCCAGCAGCTCAGGGGAGCAATTTTAAAAACCAGGAGGCACTTAAACCAACCCTTAATTGACCCAGTTACTGCAGGAGAGTCCCGACTACTCGCCCTGGAGTCCTACTGTCACCAGCAAAAAGCACCAACCAAAGCTTGGGGGAACTTTGGTACAGCACAAGAGAAGGGAGTGGGGGTAGCGTAGCCGTATCGCAGAGCTGCTGCTTTTCACACCATTTTATCATCCCTGATAATTGAAAGTAAGGCCGGGTGGGCTGACCCCACCACCACCACTCCTGGCAGCATGTTTGGTCCACAACACTAGAATAATTATTTTGCTCCCTCCCGCCCCTACAGCTTCATCATCTGAAAAGATTACAGTCAAAACAATGGCATACACAAATAAAAGTCAAGAGTTGACATAGTAACTCCGGGATTTGGGTATCAACTGTCCGAGAAATCAGAACACCCAGGCTTCACAATGTGCCCAACATCGAGCTGTGCCAAGGGGGGCGGAAGGAAGAAGCTTTCCGTTTAAGCCTTCAGAGCATCGCTCCATCACTACGTCAATTCACAGCCACCACAGCGTGCCGATGGACATCTTTCTGTGCCAAAAGAAACAAGTGCTTTGTCCTCTTGATATCAAAGGTAGCCACCTATAGTTACGGAACCATGCACAAGACCTTAACTCTGACCAGCAGGAAAACTTAGGACAACTGAGTGCAGATCCTGCCAATTTCTACCAGTTCCAACTGTGCTTTAAGTCTCATTGCAAAGCCTCAGTTAGAAAAAGGATCACCTCAGGGTATCCAACAAGAAGAAGAGTTGTTTTCTTTTTTTTTTTTTTTTTTTTTTTTAATATACCATAGGACTATGCAGTTCAATCATCAATCATCTTGGAAAGCTCAAGGAGGAGGTCATCCTCATCCTTCCCTGGGTCCAAGTCGAGCTCGGCTTCCAGTACGCCGTCTGAGAGTTCCCAAAGTAGCATCTCTAAATCCTCGTCTACAGATACGGGCGCGTTGCCTGTGGAACTCAGCCGGCGTGTCCTTGCTTCTTCTAGCTGGGAAGAAGCTGAAGTCGAGCTTGAGAACTCCATTGGCTCCACGGATTCTGCCTGGCTTCCAAGATGTGCTTCAGGTCTTGGCAGAGCAAGGAAGAGAACAATCAGTATATGCCATTTCTTAACGGGAAATCCCTTTTCTGCAAACCGGCTCTTAAAACCGTAGCCAACCCCTCCTGCACTTCAATCTTACCCAGGGATTGTTATTCAATTAACCCAGGGCTACATTTAGAGCCCAATATATTAGCAGGTACATTTTTCAGTTTGGGGGTTTCTCTGTGAAGCCAGAGCACCCGGAGTCTAGCAAAGATGGGAAACCAACATGGCCTCCCGGAAGCCCAGTGTCCGAGAACTACATCTCCCGGCATGCTCTGGGAAAACAATATGGACTCCCGGAAACCCGGTGGCCAAGAACTACATTTCCCAGCACTCCCCAGAAAATTGAGCCTCGCAGCGTGCCGTAGGACGCCATTTTTTGCTCTGTTACATTACCGGTTTCGTGTTTATGGAGGGTTTTCCCGCCGTTTTGGGGGGTTTCCCCTCAATTTCGGGTTTTCAGCTCTCCATTTCAGAGTTCTTCCCCGCAACTTTGGGGTTCCTTCCCCTAATTTGGTGCTTCGCCCCCCCCCCACTTTTGGGGTTCCCCCTCCATTTTGGAGATTCCCCCCAGTTCCAAGCCCCCCACAATTTTGGAGGCCCCCACCATCCTTTCTTGGCCTGCCACCCTAATATTAAGGTTCTTTCCCCCAATGTTGGGGTTCTCACCACATGTTTGAGGTTCCTTCCCTTAATTTGGGGCTTAGCTCCCCGGGATCTGGGGCTTTAACCCCAATTTTGGGGGTCCCCCCCAAGTTTGGGGATTCCTCCCCAGGTCTGGGGGGGGTCCACATTCAATTCTGGAATTTCACACTTCCATTTAAGTCTTCTTCCCCCCAATTTGGGGGTTCGCCCACCCAATTTTGGGGGTTCCTCCCCTAATTTGGGGGGGACACAACCGATTGTAGAGTCCCCCACCCTCCTTTTTTGGGTTCCCCCCTAATATTAAAAGTTCTTCCGCCCAATTTTGGGGGACCCCACAATTTTGACGTTCCTTCCCCTAACTTGGGGCTTCAACCCTTCAATTTTGGGGGGGCTCCCACCCTCTTATTTTGGCCTTCCGCCCTAATATTAGGCCTAACCCCTAAGAACCTTGACCCCTAACGCTATGGCAACCACGGATCTAACCCTAACCCCTACCCCAACAAACCCTAGAAACCCTAACCCTAAAAACCCTTACAGCCCTAACCCGATAAAATTTACCACACTAAACCCCTGAAGACTGTTCTGGGGGGTCCACATTCAATTCTGGAATTTCACACTTCCATTTAAGTGTTCTGCCCCCCCAATATGGGGGTCCGCCCACCCAATTTTGGGGGTTCCTCCCCTAATTGGGGGGGACACAACCAATTTGGGGGGGGACACAACCAATTTTGGGGGGGACACAACCAATTTTAGAGTCCCCCACCCTCCTTTTTTGGGTTTCCCCCAATATTAAGAGCTCTTCCGCCCAATTTTGGGGGACCCCACAATTTTGACGTTTCTTCCCCTAAATTGGGGCTTCGACCCTTCAATTTTGGGGGGGGCTCCCCCCTTAGTTTGGCCTTCCACCCTAATATTGGGCCTTAGCCCTAAGAACCCTGACCCCTAACACTACGGCTCCCACGGATCTAACCCTAACCCCTACCCCAAAAAACCCTAGAAACCCTAACCCTAAAAACCCTTACAGTCCTAACCCGATAAAATTTACCACACTAGACCTACGCCTAAAAGCCCTAACCCTAAAAATTAAGACCCTCTAAACCCTAACCCAAAACGTAAAGATTCTCAAAGCCCTAACGCTGGAGACCCTAACCTTAAAAAAAAAAAAATAAGACCTTAAAACCCTAACCCTAAATACCTGACCATAACTAAAACCCTAAGACCCTAACCCTAAAAACCCTATCAACACTAAAACCACAAAATACTTTAAAACCTTAACACACTAACCCCCAAACCCTAACCCTTATAACTCCAACCCTAACAACCTTAAAATCCTAACCCTAAACCCTGGAAACCCTAACCCTGAAACCCAACCCTAGTGCCTTAGCCCTGAAACCTTAAAACCCTAACACCTTATTAGAAACACTCTGTAACCAATACCATAGGCTCAGGCAAGTATCTCAGTGAGGTAGCATTTTTATTCACGATTGCAATGGCAGGCGTCCCACAAGCCACCTACTAGTTCCATAACACAGTTTATATAATTTTTTTTTTCCTCTCGGTGACCAGGACCCTCCCCAGTTTCCCCATTGACTGGGTAATCCATGTTCACAATCTATCCAGTGCTTCACAGAAAATACACAGCTGCTGGCCTGTTACTAGTCAATTTTATTTTTTTCTTGACTGTTTTCCTCTTTGAGGTGGTAATGTTTCTTACACCGTGATTTCCACCCAATTGCTCTAAGGATTCTGGTTGTCTGCATTTTACAAGGTTGTCTGTTAAGCTTTCTTATCACTGCAAGCATATATCAATACCACCTTCCTTCCCTCTAAACGATGTAACTCTGTGCAAAAACATTTTTATTCCCACAACCTTGATCCCCTTACCCTAAAATCCTTATTCTCTTTAACCCTAACAACTCTAACCACAACCCTAACCCTTCATATCAACCCCCCGACGCTAATGACACTGACTAATGATCCAAACCCCAAACCCCAGGCAACCAACAAAGAAACAGACACAAAGCTGAAAACTACAAAAAAGGCAAAACCCTGGATACAGACCCCAAATCACAAACACGCTACCAAAATGCTACAGAAAAGCCCCAGACGCAGGCCCCAAGCACTACAGCTAGGCCCCAGAAGCTCTAGACACATCCCAAAGCCAAAATGCAATCCCCAAACACTACAGAAAAGCCCCCAAACACCAGACACAGGCTGCAGAAGTCTACAAGCAGGCCCCAGCCACACCCGGATGCAGACCCCAACTGTCCACAAGCAGCTCCCAACCCACCCCCCCCATGAACTGGACCCCCCACCACCACCACCCAGATGCATGCCCCAGGCCCCAGGCCTCAGCCCCAGCCCCCACACCCCAGACTCAGGCCCCAAAGGTGTACAACCAGCTCCCAACTGCCCCCCTCAAAGGGAGGCCCCAAAGCCTGCCAGAGGACCCTAGAGCGTACAAGCAGCTCCCAACCCCCCCGGCACAGGCCCCAACCCCCCCCCAGACACAGGCCCCAAAGGTGTACAAGCAACTCCCCATCCTCCCCAGAGGCACGCCCCAAAGGTGTACAAACAGCCCCAACCCCCCAAGACCCAGACCCCTACAGCGTAGAAGCAGCTCCCAACCCCATGCCCCCAAGGCACATGCCCCAACCCCTCCCCCAAGGCAGGCCCTAAAAGTGTACAAGCAGCTCCCACCCCCCCCCCCAGACGCAGGCCCCAAAGGTGTACAAGCAGGCCCCTACAGTATACAAGCAGCTCACAACCACCCCCCCAAAGGCAGGCCCCAACCCCCTCCAGATGCAAGCCCGAAAGGTTAAAACCAGCTCCAACCCCCCAACCCCCCCCGCCCCGCGCAGACGCAGGCCCCAAAGGTGTACAAGCAGTTCCCAACCCCTCCAAGGCAGGCCCCAAAAGTGTACAGGCAGGCCCCTACAGTGTAGAAACGCTCCAACCCCCCCCCTTCCACCTCGAGGGAGGCCCTCCCCCCCCAGTATACACGAAGCTCCCAACCCCCTCTCAGAGGAATGCCTAAAAAAGTATACAAGCAGCTCCTAACACCCCCCCCCCCCCCAAAAGAGGCAGTCCCCAAAGGTGTACAAGCAGGCCCTCAAATCCCTTAGGTGTACAAGCAGGCCCTTCAAATCCCTTAGCCCCTGCGCCAGCTTTATTGGCGAGCAGCGAGGCTGGGGGGGGAGGGGGGCAAGACAGCCTTAAATAAAATACAAATATAAAAAGTGTTATAAATGGCTGTTATAAATCCAAATAGGATTACAATCAAAGTTTACAATTTATTAAACGAATAGAGGCAAGCAAGCAGCGCTGGGTGCGCCGGGAGTCTCTGCTCCCCCAGGACGCACACCTGTTACGTAAGGCGGCTGGTTTTGATGTTCCCAGGCTAATACATATTCATTACTACTTCGAGAAGAGGTAGGGTTATTAGAATTGGTTTCCGGAATCCGAAACCCTCCCAGGGGCGCCTGCGTACCAGTCTCTGGTGGTCTCTCGGGGCTTGCTCGGGCTGAATGCTGGTTGTCTTCCTCCCAGGCTTTTGTCCTTCAATTGTCCTTCATCTCCCCCTTCCTCCTCGTTTGGGAGCCTCTGCGCCGGATTTCAGAAACTCTAGCAACATCCCCTGCAGTAGTCAGCACTTTTCCCTAAAAACCCCTTTGTTCTCTTATCACCTAGACCCGGGCCTCGATGTTAACCCTTCAAATCCCTTAGTGACACGAATTGCTGGACCATTCCTTACAAAAGGAAGGATAAAATATGTAGAGGAGCAATGGCACACGCGAAAGCCCAGCGCCGCGGGCAGAGGCAGCGAAGGTTGACGGCAGAACAGTGCTCGGTTTGAACACGGAGAGGGAAAGCGAGGGGAAGGTGGCCGAAGCCGGCCGCAGTCTCTGAGCTCTCCTCCTCCTGATTGTTTTCTCTCAAAGCCATTTCTGTCTGTGTGCGGGCACCCGGAGCCGGCAGAAGTCCCCGTGAAGTCCTTCGGCAGGACGGAGGGCTGCGTGGGCTCCAGTGAGAGAGGGAGTTAGGAGAATCTTATCAAGTAGAGATAGAGCGCTGACAGCGTTAAACTAGGATGCTACTTAGCGTCTTTGCTAACTATGGTGCATTGTGCCAATTAACTAAAGCAAGAAGCCTTGGGGCCCTTACCAAGGTCAGTCTCCTAATAAGAGAGTGAGCCTGTCTTAAGAAACTGGGAGAAACTGGTCCTGCAGATGGACAAGAGCCAAGGAGCAACTGAGTCTGTGCAAAGACAAGAGGTCAACTAGCGGTGACGAGGAAGAGTCATCAATCTTCATGCCCACGACCTCCCGTGCTGCCCAGTGCTGAATAAACATACCTACTTTACAATCTCACTGATTGTGGAGTCCCTTTTCCGCAAGTCACTAGCAGCGGTTTCTTCCGCAGAGGTTTTCCCAGAGCCGCTTCAAAGCTTCCCTCGCGGAGCTGGGGCGTCGCAGGGGGTCGTCAAAGCACGCACACACACACACACACACACACACACACACACACACACAGGCGTTGTTGTCCAAACAGAAAGTATTTACAACAAATTCGACAAGCTGTTTTCCTCTGCCAGCAGCAAATGCCTGAGGGCCCCTACAGCTTCACAAATCATAGCACAAAGAGCCTAAAGTTCCTCTAAAATTTAGGGAAATGATTCAAAATAGATCTGCTAGGGGAAAACGATCACTGGCGGCAGGGTACACAATACACGCGAGTCTCAGCTCTCCTCCGCAGGGTCAGTGCCCACGCCCAAGTGCGACGCTGATGGCACCCGAACATTTGCTGTAGCAGGCAGCAGAGCCAGCAGCTCAGGGGAGCAATTTTAAAAACCAGGAGGCACTTAAACCAACCCTTAATTGACCCAGTTACTGCAGGAGAGTCCCGACTACTCGCCCTGGAGTCCTACTGTCACCAGCAAAAAGCACCAACCAAAGCTTGGGGGAACTTTGGTATAGCACAAGAGAAGGGAGTGGGGGTAGCGTAGCCGTATCGCAGAGCTGCTGCTTTTCACACCATTTTATCATCCCTGATAATTGAAAGTAAGGCCGGGTGGGCTGACCCCACCACCACCACTCCTGGCAGCATGTTTGGTCCACAACACTAGAATAATTATTTTGCTCCCTCCCGCCCCTACAGCTTCATCATCTGAAAAGATTACAGTCAAAACAATGGCATACACAAATAAAAGTCAAGAGTTGACATAGTAACTCCGGGATTTGGGTATCAACTGTCCGAGAAATCAGAACACCCAGGCTTCACAATGTGCCCAACATCGAGCTGTGCCAAGGGGGGCGGAAGGAAGAAGCTTTCCGTTTAAGCCTTCAGAGCATCGCTCCATCACTACGTCAATTCACAGCCACCACAGCATGCCGATGGACATCTTTCTGTGCCAAAAGAAACAAGTGCTTTGTCCTCTTGATATCAAAGGTAGCCACCTATAGTTACGGAACCATGCACAAGACCTTAACTCTGACCAGCAGGGAAACTTAGGACAACTGAGTGCAGATCCTGCCAATTTCTACCAGTTCCAACTGTGCTTTAAGTCTCATTGCAAAGCCTCAGTTAGAAAAAGGATCACCTCGGGGTATCCAACAAGAAGAAGAGTTGTTTTCTTTTTTTTTTTTTCTTTTTTTTTTTTTTTAATATACCATAGGACTATGCAGTTCAATCATCAATCATCTTGGAAAGCTCAAGGAGGAGGTCATCCTCATCCTTCCCTGGGTCCAAGTCGAGCTCGGCTTCCAGTATGCTGTCTGAGAGTTCCCAAAGTAGCATCTCTAAATCCTCGTCTACAGATACGGGCGCGTTGCCTGTGGAACTCAGCCGGCGTGTCCTTGCTTCTTCTAGCTGGGAAGAAGCTGAAGTCGAGCTTGAGAACTCCATTGGCTCCACGGATTCTGCCTGGCTTCCAAGATGTGCTTCAGGTCTTGGCAGAGCAAGGAAGAGAACAATCAGTATATGCCATTTCTTAACGGGAAATCCCTTTTCTGCAAACCGGCTCTTAAAACCGTAGCCAACCCCTCCTGCACTTCAATCTTACCCAGGGATTGTTATTCAATTAACCCAGGGCTACATTTAGAGCCCAATATATTAGCAGGTACATTTTTCAGTTTGGGGGTTTCTCTGTGTTATAAATGACTGAGTTCCAAATAGGATTACAATCAGAGTTTACAATTTATTAAACGAATAGAGGCAAGCAAACAGCGCTGGGTGCGCCGGGAGTCTCTGCTCCACCGGGACGCACACCTGTTACGTAAGGCGGCTGGTTTTTATGCTCCTAGGCTAATACATATTCATTACTACTTCTAGAAGAGGCAGGGTTATTATAATTGGTTTCCCGAATCCGAAGTCCTCCCAGGTGCGCCTGCTTATCAGTCTCTGTTAGTTTCTTGGGGGCCGCTCGGACAGGGAGGCTCATATTCTTCCTCCTTATCTAGTGGTCTCTTGGCCGGCTGTCAGAAGTTACTGCACATTCGTGCAAAGTCAGCAGTTTTTCTCCGAAGAAATCCCTTTGTTCTCTTCTCGCCTAAACCCAGGCCTCAATGTTAACCCTTCAAAACCCCTTAGTGGCACGAATTGCTGGACCATTTCTTACAATTCCTCCCTTTTTTTTTTTTAATCATCAATTCGTGTCTCTCCTTCAACCTTTGTCAGTAACAATTGGATTTCATCAGTCAGTTCTCGGGGTGTCCACTTCTTAAGCATCATTATCGACACGTCACCTTTTCTCTCCACTGAAGTCATCACAAATTGGGTGCTATTTATTACTCGCCGTATCAACAACGTAAAGCAAGGTATCATAAAAGGTATAAACAATAATGTCACTATACCACATAAAAATAAAAACAGCATCCTTTTAACCCATGGTTCACCAGGCAACCATGAAAAGAAATCCCAATCCATACCCTTCCAAGTTTGTACTGGGACGTGGGCTAGCTTTCTAATTTCCTTTGTTATCTGCTTGACCACTTTTCCATTATCATCAATCTGTAGACAACAATTAGAATCGTTCAGTTTTCCACATACTCCCCCTTCTTCTGCTAGTAAATAGTCTAAGACCATTCTATGTTGGAATATAGCATTTCTCATTTGAGTGGATTGGTCAGCCAAAAGATCCAAGGCTGTCGCTGTTTGATTTGTTACAACTTCGAGGATAGCTTGCAACCTAATTATTCGGTTCAAATTATAAATAGGTTCTCGGGCTCCTGATATCAACTCATTTGGGTTCCAGGTGGCTGGCCCATAATGCTGTATGATTCTTTCAGGAGGCCATTCATCCTTTCCCCATTTTTGGGCACTATCCCCGGATAAGGAAGTATCAATAGATCGTTTTACTCTGTTCAGGTCATCATATAATCTTATTCCTAAATGATTTCCTTGTGTTTGTGACAATAAAAAGAACAAGGGTCTTATGTACCCCCCATAGCATATTCCCGACCAGTTTCCAGGTAGCCTCTTGTAAGCATGTTTGCCACACACCCAATAATGTCCCTTTAGGGCCCACGTCCCGTTTGGAAAATGACCATCCCATCCATCTTTACCCTTTGGGGCGTGATAATACAGAGTGTCCTTGTTACCGAGTGGTCCTGTTACAATGTCTGCCCCGTTTGTACTCGTATATGCACGCTTCCAAGCTCCCACGTTGGGTTTCCACTTACAGTCACAATTCAGTTCTCTTTGGCGACCTGTCATATTATAAGCCTTTTTCGCCGTCCAATCTTGAGAGTGTGGGAAGCGCCTTCAATCAGGGGGTTGGGCCCGCTTTCAGAGCTTGTGTTACCATTCAGCCCTTCAGGGTGATCCAGCTCCTGGAAAAACTAATCACAATTTTATTATGGGTTTAAAAGGTTCTCATGTTATTTTTCTCAGGACAAACTGATCTTGGTGTGGGAGAAGTCCGGTCGAGGCACTCTCACTCGGCGGTCAATACCCATAGGGGTTGCCTCCCTCGGTAGACCATACACGCCGCAGTGGAGGGTCCTACCCCGGTCTTGCCTTCTCCCTTTCCTCCCTTCAGCCTTGTCCTCTTTATCCAGTGCCCTTAATTCATGCAGAACCTCATTGCTGGGATATCAGTTCCTCTTTAGTCTCAGTTTCAGTTCCCCAGGAGTGGACTCAACCCTCCAGGCTTCGGTAGTTATTGGTCCTTTTATTCTGGATGCGTGGGTCCAACCCCTTCTTGCTGTTCTCACAGCTGTTTCAGTAGTAAGTAAAACAAGGTACAGTCCCTCCCATCGGGGGTTCAATGATTCTTCTCTCCAGGTTTTTATTAAGACCTTGTCTCCTGGTTGTATTTTATGAATAGCAAATCCTAAAGGTGGTGTCTGAGTCATCATCCCAATTTCTCTTATCTCCTGTAATCTCCTTCCAATGGTAATTATGTATTTCTGGATACTATGATCCTCAACTACATTGTTCCCTAGGGGCATCCCTTGAGAATAAGGCATACCATATAACATTTCATATGATGATAATCCAGTCTCACTGTGTGGTTTAGTTCTTATGTTTAAAAGTGCCAATGGTAAGCATTTCGTCCAGGGCAGCTGTGTCTCGATCATTAACTTAGCCAATTGTTGTTTTATTGTTTGATTCATCCTTTCTACTTTCCCTGAGCTTTGTGGGTGCCACGGAGTGTGGTATTCCCACTGAATACCTTTCAAGGGGTACATCCTTCAAATCTTTGTGGCTGGCGTATGTTCGATTATTTGCACACAACTGTGTTCCAACGGTCCTTCTTCTGGAACGGTTCCTAGAAATACTGCTGGATATAACAGGTTAGTCGTTTTCAAGGTTATGTCATCTTGTTCAGTTAGGATTGCCTGATATTTCATCATCCGGCTGGGTGATAACCAGTGCCCCCCCCCTTTGTTCCAAAACGGTTGTTACCATATGTGGTCCAAAAACTTCAATACGTTTTCCCATTTGAAGGCAAATAATTTTCTACTATCTTTATCAAGAGGTATGCAAAAGAAGGCATCCTTTAAATCTATCACGGTAAACCATTTATATTTCTCTTTCACAGATGTTAACAATGTGTAAGGATTAGCTACTACCGGGTGAATATCCTTTGTTATTTCATTTATTGCTCTAAGATCTTGTACAGATCTATACTCGCCATTCGGCTTCTTTACTGGAAAAATTGGAGTATTGTATTCCGATTTACATTCTTCCAGAATCTGATATTTGAGAAATTTGTCAATAATTTTCACTATTCCCGTGCCTAGCTTCTATCTTAAGTGGATATTGTTTGATTCAAACAGGTTTGGCTCCTTCCTTTAATTCCACCTTTACCAGTTGTGCCAGTTTCGACTTCCCTGGTACATCTGTTTCCCGTACTGTTGCTATAACTGCATTTTCTACTTCTCTTGGAATATTAACAAAGGGTTTATCTTTGATCATTAGGATTTGGCCTACTTTGGACTCAGGTACCTTCATTATTAATTCTCCATCCTCAAAGGTTATTGTTGCATCTAATTTGGCTAATAGATCCCGTCCCAAGAGTGGCATCGGGCATTCTGGTACATACTAAAATTTATGGGTTAGTTCCTCACCCCCAAAACGCAAATCAAGGGGTCGTAAGAATGACCATTCTTCCTCTTTCCCTGTGGCTCCAATTATTGTAGTTGTCTTAGTTCCTAATCGTCCTTTTAAACTATTTAACACTGAATATGTTGCTCCTATTACATTTACAGCCTAATTAACACAGAGAAAGAAGCTCCCATAACCAACAAAAAATTCAAGCCTGTCTTCGTTTCCTAGCTTTATTTCAACTAGTGGACCTGCTAGGGTAGATGCCCCAGGTCCCCATCATTCCTGACTGTTGTTTGTCCTGCAGCCTAAGACAATTTCTTTCTGATATCAGGGGCTGATTGCCCTGGAAAGAGGTTAGCCAGTTGCCTCTCTCTCTTTTTTTTTTTTTTTTTTTTTTTTTTTTTTTAAGCCAGGTCCATTTTTTTTTTTTTTCATTGCATTTCAAAGTTGGTCCAGAAATTCAAAAATTCCATAAATTCCATAGGGGTTTCTTTTGGACCTTGTTGGAACAGATTCTCAATTCCCAATAGCCAATTTAACCAGATTTTAGTATTTACATAATTTCCGGGGTGATTAGGGTCTCAGTGAGGGGGTCGGTCAGGGGAATGCAATGGTTGAAAGTTCCCTGAGCGGTCCCATTGGCAATCTGAGCTCACACACGAACTCAGGTTGTTTCAAAAGTTAGCTGCTTTTCTGTTTCCACGACAACTCTCTCGGACCCATCACGGTCCCCCTGCCCCAGAGGGCTCACACCGCGATTTAGAGATCTCAGCCTCGGGTTGAGGCGGAACTATTAACATTCCTACATCCTCTTCCCCTGCTCATTCAACTTCAAACAGCTCTGTTAAATACTACATGCCACACAACCTTTAACACCTTCAACAACCCTTTTAACACTTCCTTTATCTTTCTCCAGCCCGTACTTTTCTAATGCCAACACCAAAGGCTCAGTCAGGGGCCAACTTAATTCCAAACCTTTTCCCTCCAACATGCTGAAACAACATATCACTATACAACATTTCATCCTATTTCCCTTCTCTCCTCAAAAACATTAATTGCAAGACACTGTTATAGTCGATTGATCCATAAAGTGGCCATTTAGTTTATATAGTGGCCACCATTGATTGCAATACTTAGTGAAAGTCCTCTTGCTTTCTGTGCCCCCATTTCTAACAATATCCTTCCAATGTGCCAATATGCACCCAAGGAGGCTTTTTCTTTTTTAGGACGTCTTTTTTTTTTTTTTTTTTTTGGATTTTCCCCTTTTCCTTGATTTCCCATTCCCTTTTATTTATTTATATTAGTTACTGTCCCTTGTTTCAATTTCCACGCAAACCTTTTTATTGCAGGTTTTTACTATCTTTTCCTAATCTTCTTCCCAAATGTCCCAATTCTCTGGGATTAAACTCTTCTTTCCACATACAAACTTTACTATTTCAGATTATTAATGAGCCCCATTCCAATCATAAATCCGCAGGACTTCGGAAAAACACCTGAAGCACTCAGCCTTCTGTGTTCTAGACAAACAATAACACCTTTTCCACAAAATTTACATTTCAATAAGACCGAATTTCAAGCCAAATGCTAATTTTTCTCATGCACTTTGTTAGTAAGCCTACACAAAACAAGGAATCACTCCTGTGTATCCGTCAAGATGGGGTTTTAAAAAGGTATTGAGGCCTAAATAAATTCGCTCTCCCCCTTCTTACCAAATTCCCAGGGCTCAGGCCCGAACCACCAAAGAAGTGACTCTCCGTTCTACCACTTTGATAATCAGTCAGCCCCGCTCCCCCGATACTTGGGAAACTGACCGAACACCACCGCGAATATACCCAAACTTCTAAACTGTTACTTAGATAATGCTCCCACCTTCCTCCTTGACACAGTCAAAACATTTAAGAACAAAACAGGATTACAAGATGCACCACCGGGGGTGGATTGTTAGGATATAGAGGTGGTAGGTTATCCAATGACTCCCATTCATCATCTTTTTCTTTTTCCTTTTTTTTTTTTTTATTTTTTATTTTTTTGTTCTCTTCTTCGTCAAACTTCTCGTCTGCTTTTAGTGTAAATATTGAGGCTGGAAAAGGACGTGAGATCCTGATCCATAATCCTGCATAATCACTTTCCTCCTGGCTAAAAGGTTCCTTTGAATTAACATGTATATTTAAGGCCTGGCAAACCCAGTCTTCAAAGGATCCGAAAACGGGCCAAAAGACATGTGGTCTTAAAGGCTCCTTTGGCCATTCTGTCATACAATACTGAACCATTTTTAATTTACTTTTTCCCTTTTCCGGGGCCCCTATCGTTCCAATTTCTAATCATTATCCCTAATGGACTTTCTGGTGGTATGTCTGGTAATTTGCTCCCTTTTCTCTGGTCCCGGGTCTTCAATTTTGTCTGACCCATCTAGGAATTTTACTGTGGCAATTCCTACAGCCCTTGGTTGCCTTAGTGAGAGTGTCTTGCAGGGGGTTTAGGACCTATCACCCACCCACGAATCCTATAGGAATCGCTTTGGTCCTTCACCGGCCAAGTCCCTCGCGGGAGATTGGAACCGCGGTTAGAAGACCTCCACAATCGCTTCGGAACTACGTTCCGTCTCAGTCACACTCTCACACACACAGGCAACCGAAACCCACCCAACCGAACGGTATACGCCTTAAATACTTACGACTCCGTCGTCTTCGTTCGGATCTTCGCGCGCAGAATTACGGGCAAAATACAGTGCTGCAGCCGGCAAAGGGAGCTCATAAAAAAATCTAAATCTTTGCTTGCCCTTATTCAGGTTCAAGATGGCATTAGCCCTGACCTGACTCGAACAGGAGCCACCAAATGGTGGGGGCGCCCCTCCTAGATCAAGTCAGAATTCAGGAACCAAGACCATCCCGGACGAGCCCCCAATTGTTATAAATGACTGAGTTCCAAATAGGATTACAATCAGAGTTTACAATTTATTAAACGAATAGAGGCAAGCAAACAGCGCTGGGTGCGCCGGGAGTCTCTGCTCCACCGGGACGCACACCTGTTACGTAAGGCGGCTGGTTTTTATGCTCCTAGGCTAATACATATTCATTACTACTTCTAGAAGAGGCAGGGTTATTATAATTGGTTTCCCGAATCCGAAGTCCTCCCAGGTGCGCCTGCTTATCAGTCTCTGTTAGTTTCTTGGGGGCCGCTCGGACAGGGAGGCTCATATTCTTCCTCCTTATCTAGTGGTCTCTTGGCCGGCTGTCAGAAGTTACTGCACATTCGTGCAAAGTCAGCAGTTTTTCTCCGAAGAAATCCCTTTGTTCTCTTCTCGCCTAAACCCAGGCCTCAATGTTAACCCTTCAAAACCCCTTAGTGGCACGAATTGCTGGACCATTTCTTACATCTGTGAAGCCAGAGCACCCGGAGTCTAGCAAAGATGGGAAACCAACATGGCCTCCCGGAAGCCCAGTGTCCGAGAACTACATCTCCCGGCATGCTCTGGGAAAACAATATGGACTCCCGGAAACCCGGTGGCCAAGAACTACATTTCCCAGCACTCCCCAGAAAATTGAGCCTCGCAGCGTGCCGTAGGACGCCATTTTTTGCTCTGTTACATTACCGGTTTCGTGTTTATGGAGGGTTTTCCCGCCGTTTTGGGGGGTTTCCCCTCAATTTCGGGTTTTCAGCTCTCCATTTCAGAGATCTTCCCCACAATTTTGGGGTTCCTTCCCCTAATTTGGTGCTTCGCCCCCCCCCCCACTTTTGGGGTTCCCCCTCCATTTTGGGGATTCCCCCCAGTTCCAAGCCCTCCACAATTTTGGAGGCCCCCACCATCCTTTCTTGGCCTGCCACCCTAATATTAAGGTTCTTTCCCCCAATGTTGGGGTTCTCACCACATGTTTGAGGTTCCTTCCCTTAATTTGGGGCTTAGCTCCCCGGGATCTGGGGCTTTAACCCCAATTTTGGGGGTCCCCCCCAAGTTTGGGGATTCCTCCCCAGGTCTGGGGGGGGTCCACATTCAATTCTGGAATTTCACACTTCCATTTAAGTCTTCTTCCCCCCAATTTGGGGGTTCGCCCACCCAATTTTGGGGGTTCCTCCCCTAATTTGGGGGGGACACAACCGATTGTAGAGTCCCCCACCCTCCTTTTTTGGGTTCCCCCCTAATATTAAAAGTTCTTCCGCCCAATTTTGGGGGACCCCACAATTTTGACGTTCCTTCCCCTAACTTGGGGCTTCAACCCTTCAATTTTGGGGGGGGCTCCCACCCTCTTATTTTGGCCTTCCGCCCTAATATTAGGCCTAACCCCTAAGAACCTTGACCCCTAACGCTATGGCAACCACGGATCTAACCCTAACCCCTACCCCAACAAACCCTAGAAACCCTAACCCTAAAAACCCTTACAGCCCTAACCCGATAAAATTTACCACACTAAACCCCTGAAGACTGTTCTGGGGGGTCCACATTCAATTCTGGAATTTCACACTTCCATTTAAGTGTTCTGCCCCCCCAATATGGGGGTCCGCCCACCCAATTTTGGGGGTTCCTCCCCTAATTGGGGGGGACACAACCAATTTGGGGGGGGACACAACCAATTTTGGGGGGGACACAACCAATTTTAGAGTCCCCCACCCTCCTTTTTTGGGTTTCCCCCAATATTAAGAGCTCTTCCGCCCAATTTTGGGGGACCCCACAATTTTGACGTTTCTTCCCCTAAATTGGGGCTTCGACCCTTCAATTTTGGGGGGGGCTCCCCCCTTAGTTTGGCCTTCCACCCTAATATTGGGCCTTAGCCCTAAGAACCCTGACCCCTAACACTACGGCTCCCACGGATCTAACCCTAACCCCTACCCCAAAAAACCCTAGAAACCCTAACCCTAAAAACCCTTACAGTCCTAACCCGATAAAATTTACCACACTAGACCTACGCCTAAAAGCCCTAACCCTAAAAATTAAGACCCTCTAAACCCTAACCCAAAACGTAAAGATTCTCAAAGCCCTAACGCTGGAGACCCTAACCTTAAAAAAAAAAAAATAAGACCTTAAAACCCTAACCCTAAATACCTGACCATAACTAAAACCCTAAGACCCTAACCCTAAAAACCCTATCAACACTAAAACCACAAAATACTTTAAAACCTTAACACACTAACCCCCAAACCCTAACCCTTATAACTCCAACCCTAACAACCTTAAAATCCTAACCCTAAACCCTGGAAACCCTAACCCTGAAACCCAACCCTAGTGCCTTAGCCCTGAAACCTTAAAACCCTAACACCTTATTAGAAACACTCTGTAACCAATACCATAGGCTCAGGCAAGTATCTCAGTGAGGTAGCATTTTTATTCACGATTGCAATGGCAGGCGTCCCACAAGCCACCTACTAGTTCCATAACACAGTTTATATAATTTTTTTTTTCCTCTCGGTGACCAGGACCCTCCCCAGTTTCCCCATTGACTGGGTAATCCATGTTCACAATCTATCCAGTGCTTCACAGAAAATACACAGCTGC
Source organism: Anser anser (assembly GCF_964211835.1). Taxonomy (NCBI): domain Eukaryota; kingdom Metazoa; phylum Chordata; class Aves; order Anseriformes; family Anatidae; genus Anser; species Anser anser. Next base: position 214,675 of record NW_028153745.1, read on the forward strand.
TGGCCTGTTACTAGTCAATTTTATTTTTTTCTTGACTGTTTTCCTCTTTGAGGTGGTAATGTTTCTTACACCGTGATTTCCACCCAATTGCTCTAAGGATTCTGGTTGTCTGCATTTTACAAGGTTGTCTGTTAAGCTTTCTTATCACTGCAAGCATATATCAATACCACCTTCCTTCCCTCTAAACGATGTAACTCTGTGCAAAAACATTTTTATTCCCACAACCTTGATCCCCTTACCCTAAAATCCTTATTCTCTTTAACCCTAACAACTCTAACCACAACCCTAACCCTTCATATCAACCCCCCGACGCTAATGACACTGACTAATGATCCAAACCCCAAACCCCAGGCAACCAACAAAGAAACAGACACAAAGCTGAAAACTACAAAAAAGGCAAAACCCTGGATACAGACCCCAAATCACAAACACGCTACCAAAATGCTACAGAAAAGCCCCAGACGCAGGCCCCAAGCACTACAGCTAGGCCCCAGAAGCTCTAGACACATCCCAAAGCCAAAATGCAATCCCCAAACACTACAGAAAAGCCCCCAAACACCAGACACAGGCTGCAGAAGTCTACAAGCAGGCCCCAGCCACACCCGGATGCAGACCCCAACTGTCCACAAGCAGCTCCCAACCCACCCCCCCCATGAACTGGACCCCCCACCACCACCACCCAGATGCATGCCCCAGGCCCCAGGCCTCAGCCCCAGCCCCCACACCCCAGACTCAGGCCCCAAAGGTGTACAACCAGCTCCCAACTGCCCCCCTCAAAGGGAGGCCCCAAAGCCTGCCAGAGGACCCTAGAGTGTACAAGCAGCTCCCAACCCCCCCGGCACAGGCCCCAACCCCCCCCCAGACACAGGCCCCAAAGGTGTACAAGCAACTCCCCATCCTCCCCAGAGGCACACCCCAAAGGTGTACAAACAGCCCCAACCCCCCAAGACCCAGACCCCTACAGCGTAGAAGCAGCTCCCAACCCCATGCCCCCAAGGCACATGCCCCAACCCCTCCCCCAAGGCAGGCCCTAACAGTGTACAAGCAGCTCCCACCCCCCCCCCAGACGCAGGCCCCAAAGGTGTACAAGCAGGCCCCTACAGTATACAAGCAGCTCACAGCCACCCCCGCAAAGGCAGGCCCCAACCCCCTCCAGATGCAAGCCCGAAAGGTTAAAACCAGCTCCAACCCCCCAACCCCCCCCGCCCCGCGCAGACGCAGGCCCCAAAGGTGTACAAGCAGTTCCCAACCCCTCCAAGGCAGGCCCCAAAAGTGTACAGGCAGGCCCCTACAGTGTAGAAACGCTCCAACCCCCCCCCCCTTCCACCTCGAGGGAGGCCCTCCCCCCCCAGTATACACGAAGCTCCCAACCCCCTCTCAGAGGAATGCCTAAAAAAGTATACAAGCAGCTCCTAACACCACCCCCCCCCCCCCTAAAAGAGGCAGTCCCCAAAGGTGTACAAGCAGGCCCTCAAATCCCTTAGGTGTACAAGCAGGCCCTTCAAATCCCTTAGCCCCTGCGCCAGCTTTATTGGCGAGCAGCGAGGCTGGGGGGGGAGGGGGGCAAGACAGCCTTAAATAAAATACAAATATAAAAAGTGTTATAAATGGCTGTTATAAATCCAAATAGGATTACAATCAAAGTTTACAATTTATTAAACGAATAGAGGCAAGCAAGCAGCGCTGGATGCGCCGGGAGTCTCTGCTCCCCCAGGACGCACACCTGTTACGTAAGGCGGCTGGTTTTGATGCTCCCAGGCTAATACATATTCATTACTACTTCGAGAAGAGGCAGGGTTATTAGAATTGGTTTCCGGAATCCGAAACCCCTCCCAGGGGCGCCTGCGTACCAGTCTCTGGTGGTCTCTCGGGGCTTGCTCGGGCTGAATGCTGGTTGTCTTCCTCCCAGGCTTTTGTCCTTCAATTGTCCTTCAGCTCCCCCTTCCTCCTCGTTTGGGAGCCTCTGCGCCGGATTTCAGAAACTCTAGCAACATCCCCTGCAGTAGTCAGCACTTTTCCCTAAAAACCCCTTTGTTCTCTTATCACCTAGACCCGGGCCTCGATGTTAACCCTTCAAATCCCTTAGTGACACGAATTGCTGGACCATTCCTTACAAAAGGAAGGATAAAATATGTAGAGGAGCAATGGCACACGCGAAAGCCCAGCGCCGCGGGCAGAGGCAGCGAAGGTTGACGGCAGAACAGTGCTCGGTTTGAACACGGAGAGGGAAAGCGAGGGGAAGGTGGCCGAAGCCGGCCGCAGTCTCTGAGCTCTCCTCCTCCTGATTGTTTTCTCTCAAAGCCATTTCTGTCTGTGTGCGGGCACCCGGAGCCGGCAGAAGTCTCCGTGAAGTCCTTCGGCAGGACGGAGGGCTGCGTGGGCTCCAGTGAGAGAGGGAGTTAGGAGAATCTTATCAAGTAGAGATAGAGCGCTGACAGCGTTAAACTAGGATGCTACTTAGCGTCTTTGCTAACTATGGTGCATTGTGCCAATTAACTAAAGCAAGAAGCCTTGGGCCCCTTACCAAGGTCAGTCTCCTCATAAGAGAGTGAGCCTGTCTTAAGAAACTGGGAGAAACTGGTCCTGCAGATGGACAAGAGCCAAGGAGCAACTGAGTCTGTGCAAAGACAAGAGGTCAACTAGCGGTGACGAGGAAGAGTCATCAATCTTCATGCCCACGACCTCCCGTGCTGCCCAGCGCTGAATAAACATACCTACTTTACAATCTCACTGATTGTGGAGTCCCTTTTCCGCAAGTCACTAGCAGCGGTTTCTTCCGCAGAGGTTTTCCCAGAGCCGCTTCAAAGCTTCCCTCGCGGAGCTGGGGCGTCGCAGGGGGTCGTCAAAGCACGCGCACACACACACACACACACACACACACACACACACAGGCGTTGTTGTCCAAACAGAAAGTATTTACAACAAATTCGACAAGCGGTTTTCCTCTGCCAGCAGCAAATGCCTGAGGGCCCCTACAGCTTCACAAATCATAGCACAAAGAGCCTAAAGTTCCTCTAAAATTTAGGGAAATGATTCAAAATAGATCTGCTAGGGGAAAACGATCACTGGCGGCAGGGTACACAATACACGCGAGTCTCAGCTCTCCTCCGCAGGGTCAGTGCCCACGCCCAAGTGCGACGCTGATGGCACCCGAACATTTGCTGTAGCAGGCAGCAGAGCCAGCAGCTCAGGGGAGCAATTTTAAAAACCAGGAGGCACTTAAACCAACCCTTAATTGACCCAGTTACTGCAGGAGAGTCCCGACTACTCGCCCTGGAGTCCTACTGTCACCAGCAAAAAGCACCAACCAAAGCTTGGGGGAACTTTGGTACAGCACAAGAGAAGGGAGTGGGGGTAGCGTAGCCGTATCGCAGAGCTGCTGCTTTTCACACCATTTTATCATCCCTGATAATTGAAAGTAAGGCCGGGTGGGCTGACCCCACCACCACCACTCCTGGCAGCATGTTTGGTCCACAACGCTAGAATAATTATTTTGCTCCCTCCCGCCCCTACAGCTTCATCATCTGAAAAGATTACAGTCAAAACAATGGCATACACAAATAAAAGTCAAGAGTTGACATAGTAACTCCGGGATTTGGGTATCAACTGTCCGAGAAATCAGAACACCCAGGCTTCACAATGTGCCCAACATCGAGCTGTGCCAAGGGGGGCGGAAGGAAGAAGCTTTCCGTTTAAGCCTTCAGAGCATCGCTCCATCACTACGTCAATTCACAGCCACCACAGCGTGCCGATGGACATCTTTCTGTGCCAAAAGAAACAAGTGCTTTGTCCTCTTGATATCAAAGGTAGCCACCTATAGTTACGGAACCATGCACAAGACCTTAACTCTGACCAGCAGGAAAACTTAGGACAACTGAGTGCAGATCCTGCCAATTTCTACCAGTTCCAACTGTGCTTTAAGTCTCATTGCAAAGCCTCAGTTAGAAAAAGGATCACCTCAGGGTATCCAACAAGAAGAAGAGTTGTTTTCTTTTTTTTTTTTTTTTTTTTTTAATATACCATAGGACTATGCAGTTCAATCATCAATCATCTTGGAAAGCTCAAGGAGGAGGTCATCCTCATCCTTCCCTGGGTCCAAGTCGAGCTCGGCTTCCAGTATGCCGTCTGAGAGTTCCCAAAGTAGCATCTCTAAATCCTCGTCTACAGATACGGGCGCGTTGCCTGTGGAACTCAGCCGGCGTGTCCTTGCTTCTTCTAGCTGGGAAGAAGCTGAAGTCGAGCTTGAGAACTCCATTGGCTCCACGGATTCTGCCTGGCTTCCAAGATGTGCTTCAGGTCTTGGCAGAGCAAGGAAGAGAACAATCAGTATATGCCATTTCTTAACGGGAAATCCCTTTTCTGCAAACCGGCTCTTAAAACCGTAGCCAACCCCTCCTGCACTTCAATCTTACCCAGGGATTGTTATTCAATTAACCCAGGGCTACATTTAGAGCCCAATATATTAGCAGGTACATTTTTCAGTTTGGGGGTTTCTCTGTGAAGCCAGAGCACCCGGAGTCTAGCAAAGATGGGAAACCAACATGGCCTCCCGGAAGCCCAGTGTCCGAGAACTACATCTCCCGGCATGCTCTGGGAAAACAATATGGACTCCCGGAAACCCAGTGGCCAAGAACTACATTTCCCAGCACTCCCCAGAAAATTGAGCCTCGCAGCGTGCCGTAGGACGCCATTTTTTGCTCTGTTACATTACCGGTTTCGTGTTTATGGAGGGTTTTCCCGCCGTTTTGGGGGGTTTCCCCTCAATTTCGGGTTTTCAGCTCTCCATTTCAGAGTTCTTCCCCGCAATTTTGGGGTTCCTTCCCCTAATTTGGTGCTTCGCCCCCCCCCCACTTTTGGGGTTCCCCCTCCATTTTGGGGATTCCCCCCAGTTCCAAGCCCCCCACAATTTTGGAGGCCCCCACCATCCTTTCTTGGCCTGCCACCCTAATATTAAGGTTCTTTCCCCCAATGTTGGGGTTCTCACCACATGTTTGAGGTTCCTTCCCTTAATTTGGGGCTTAGCTCCCCGGGATCTGGGGCTTTAACCCCAATTTTGGGGGTCCCCCCCAAGTTTGGGGATTCCTCCCCAGGTCTGGGGGGGGTCCACATTCAATTCTGGAATTTCACACTTCCATTTAAGTCTTCTTCCCCCCAATTTGGGGGTTCGCCCACCCAATTTTGGGGGTTCCTCCCCTAATTTGGGGGGGACACAACCGATTGTAGAGTCCCCCACCCTCCTTTTTTGGGTTCCCCCCTAATATTAAAAGTTCTTCCGCCCAATTTTGGGGGACCCCACAATTTTGACGTTCCTTCCCCTAACTTGGGGCTTCAACCCTTCAATTTTGGGGGGGGCTCCCACCCTCTTATTTTGGCCTTCCACCCTAATATTAGGCCTAACCCCTAAGAACCTTGACCCCTAACGCTATGGCAACCACGGATCTAACCCTAACCCCTACCCCAACAAACCCTAGAAACCCTAACCCTAAAAACCCTTACAGCCCTAACCCGATAAAATTTACCACACTAAACCCCTGAAGACTGTTCTGGGGGGTCCACATTCAATTCTGGAATTTCACACTTCCATTTAAGTGTTCTGCCCCCCCAATATGGGGGTCCGCCCACCCAATTTTGGGGGTTCCTCCCCTAATTGGGGGGGACACAACCAATTTGGGGGGGGACACAACCAATTTTGGGGGGGACACAACCAATTTTAGAGTCCCCCACCCTCCTTTTTTGGGTTTCCCCCAATATTAAGAGCTCTTCCGCCCAATTTTGGGGGACCCCACAATTTTGACGTTTCTTCCCCTAAATTGGGGCTTCGACCCTTCAATTTTGGGGGGGGCTCCCCCCTTAGTTTGGCCTTCCACCCTAATATTGGGCCTTAGCCCTAAGAACCCTGACCCCTAACACTACGGCTCCCACGGATCTAACCCTAACCCCTACCCCAAAAAACCCTAGAAACCCTAACCCTAAAAACCCTTACAGTCCTAACCCGATAAAATTTACCACACTAGACCTACGCCTAAAAGCCCTAACCCTAAAAATTAAGACCCTCTAAACCCTAACCCAAAACGTAAAGATTCTCAAAGCCCTAACGCTGGAGACCCTAACCTTAAAAAAAAAAAAATAAGACCTTAAAACCCTAACCCTAAATACCTGACCATAACTAAAACCCTAAGACCCTAACCCTAAAAACCCTATCAACACTAAAACCACAAAATACTTTAAAACCTTAACACACTAACCCCCAAACCCTAACCCTTATAACTCCAACCCTAACAACCTTAAAATCCTAACCCTAAACCCTGGAAACCCTAACCCTGAAACCCAACCCTAGTGCCTTAGCCCTGAAACCTTAAAACCCTAACACCTTATTAGAAACACTCTGTAACCAATACCATAGGCTCAGGCAAGTATCTCAGTGAGGTAGCATTTTTATTCACGATTGCAATGGCAGGCGTCCCACAAGCCACCTACTAGTTCCATAACACAGTTTATATAATTTTTTTTTTCCTCTCGGTGACCAGGACCCTCCCCAGTTTCCCCATTGACTGGGTAATCCATGTTCACAATCTATCCAGTGCTTCACAGAAAATACACAGCTGCTGGCCTGTTACTAGTCAATTTTATTTTTTTCTTGACTGTTTTCCTCTTTGAGGTGGTAATGTTTCTTACACCGTGATTTCCACCCAATTGCTCTAAGGATTCTGGTTGTCTGCATTTTACAAGGTTGTCTGTTAAGCTTTCTTATCACTGCAAGCATATATCAATACCACCTTCCTTCCCTCTAAACGATGTAACTCTGTGCAAAAACATTTTTATTCCCACAACCTTGATCCCCTTACCCTAAAATCCTTATTCTCTTTAACCCTAACAACTCTAACCACAACCCTAACCCTTCATATCAACCCCCCGACGCTAATGACACTGACTAATGATCCAAACCCCAAACCCCAGGCAACCAACAAAGAAACAGACACAAAGCTGAAAACTACAAAAAAGGCAAAACCCTGGATACAGACCCCAAATCACAAACACGCTACCAAAATGCTACAGAAAAGCCCCAGACGCAGGCCCCAAGCACTACAGCTAGGCCCCAGAAGCTCTAGACACATCCCAAAGCCAAAATGCAATCCCCAAACACTACAGAAAAGCCCCCAAACACCAGACACAGGCTGCAGAAGTCTACAAGCAGGCCCCAGCCACACCCGGATGCAGACCCCAACTGTCCACAAGCAGCTCCCAACCCACCCCCCCCATGAACTGGACCCCCCACCACCACCACCCAGATGCATGCCCCAGGCCCCAGGCCTCAGCCCCAGCCCCCACACCCCAGACTCAGGCCCCAAAGGTGTACAACCAGCTCCCAACTGCCCCCCTCAAAGGGAGGCCCCAAAGCCTGCCAGAGGACCCTAGAGTGTACAAGCAGCTCCCAACCCCCCCGGCACAGGCCCCAACCCCCCCCCAGACACAGGCCCCAAAGGTGTACAAGCAACTCCCCATCCTCCCCAGAGGCACACCCCAAAGGTGTACAAACAGCCCCAACCCCCCAAGACCCAGACCCCTACAGCGTAGAAGCAGCTCCCAACCCCATGCCCCCAAGGCACATGCCCCAACCCCTCCCCCAAGGCAGGCCCTAAAAGTGTACAAGCAGCTCCCACCCCCCCCCCAGACGCAGGCCCCAAAGGTGTACAAGCAGGCCCCTACAGTATACAAGCAGCTCACAGCCACCCCCGCAAAGGCAGGCCCCAACCCCCTCCAGATGCAAGCCCGAAAGGTTAAAACCAGCTCCAACCCCCCAACCCCCCCCGCCCCGCGCAGACGCAGGCCCCAAAGGTGTACAAGCAGTTCCCAACCCCTCCAAGGCAGGCCCCAAAAGTGTACAGGCAGGCCCCTACAGTGTAGAAACGCTCCAACCCCCCCCCCCTTCCACCTCGAGGGAGGCCCTCCCCCCCCAGTATACACGAAGCTCCCAACCCCCTCTCAGAGGAATGCCTAAAAAAGTATACAAGCAGCTCCTAACACCACCCCCCCCCCCCCTAAAAGAGGCAGTCCCCAAAGGTGTACAAGCAGGCCCTCAAATCCCTTAGGTGTACAAGCAGGCCCTTCAAATCCCTTAGCCCCTGCGCCAGCTTTATTGGCGAGCAGCGAGGCTGGGGGGGGAGGGGGGCAAGACAGCCTTAAATAAAATACAAATATAAAAAGTGTTATAAATGGCTGTTATAAATCCAAATAGGATTACAATCAAAGTTTACAATTTATTAAACGAATAGAGGCAAGCAAGCAGCGCTGGGTGCGCCGGGAGTCTCTGCTCCCCCAGGACGCACGCCTGTTACGTAAGGCGGCTGGTTTTGATGCTCCCAGGCTAATACATATTCATTACTACTTCGAGAAGAGGCAGGGTTATTAGAATTGGTTTCCGGAATCCGAAACCCCTCCCAGGGGCGCCTGCGTACCAGTCTCTGGTGGTCTCTCGGGGCTTGCTCGGGCTGAATGCTGGTTGTCTTCCTCCCAGGCTTTTGTCCTTCAATTGTCCTTCAGCTCCCCCTTCCTCCTCGTTTGGGAGCCTCTGCGCCGGATTTCAGAAACTCTAGCAACATCCCCTGCAGTAGTCAGCACTTTTCCCTAAAAACCCCTTTGTTCTCTTATCACCTAGACCCGGGCCTCGATGTTAACCCTTCAAATCCCTTAGTGACACGAATTGCTGGACCATTCCTTACAAAAGGAAGGATAAAATATGTAGAGGAGCAATGGCACACGCGAAAGCCCAGCGCCGCGGGCAGAGGCAGCGAAGGTTGACGGCAGAACAGTGCTCGGTTTGAACACGGAGAGGGAAAGCGAGGGGAAGGTGGCCGAAGCCGGCCGCAGTCTCTGAGCTCTCCTCCTCCTGATTGTTTTCTCTCAAAGCCATTTCTGTCTGTGTGCGGGCACCCGGAGCCGGCAGAAGTCTCCGTGAAGTCCTTCGGCAGGACGGAGGGCTGCGTGGGCTCCAGTGAGAGAGGGAGTTAGGAGAATCTTATCAAGTAGAGATAGAGCGCTGACAGCGTTAAACTAGGATGCTACTTAGCGTCTTTGCTAACTATGGTGCATTGTGCCAATTAACTAAAGCAAGAAGCCTTGGGCCCCTTACCAAGGTCAGTCTCCTCATAAGAGAGTGAGCCTGTCTTAAGAAACTGGGAGAAACTGGTCCTGCAGATGGACAAGAGCCAAGGAGCAACTGAGTCTGTGCAAAGACAAGAGGTCAACTAGCGGTGACGAGGAAGAGTCATCAATCTTCATGCCCACGACCTCCCGTGCTGCCCAGCGCTGAATAAACATACCTACTTTACAATCTCACTGATTGTGGAGTCCCTTTTCCGCAAGTCACTAGCAGCGGTTTCTTCCGCAGAGGTTTTCCCAGAGCCGCTTCAAAGCTTCCCTCGCGGAGCTGGGGCGTCGCAGGGGGTCGTCAAAGCACGCGCACACACACACACACACACACACACACACACACACAGGCGTTGTTGTCCAAACAGAAAGTATTTACAACAAATTCGACAAGCGGTTTTCCTCTGCCAGCAGCAAATGCCTGAGGGCCCCTACAGCTTCACAAATCATAGCACAAAGAGCCTAAAGTTCCTCTAAAATTTAGGGAAATGATTCAAAATAGATCTGCTAGGGGAAAACGATCACTGGCGGCAGGGTACACAATACACGCGAGTCTCAGCTCTCCTCCGCAGGGTCAGTGCCCACGCCCAAGTGCGACGCTGATGGCACCCGAACATTTGCTGTAGCAGGCAGCAGAGCCAGCAGCTCAGGGGAGCAATTTTAAAAACCAGGAGGCACTTAAACCAACCCTTAATTGACCCAGTTACTGCAGGAGAGTCCCGACTACTCGCCCTGGAGTCCTACTGTCACCAGCAAAAAGCACCAACCAAAGCTTGGGGGAACTTTGGTACAGCACAAGAGAAGGGAGTGGGGGTAGCGTAGCCGTATCGCAGAGCTGCTGCTTTTCACACCATTTTATCATCCCTGATAATTGAAAGTAAGGCCGGGTGGGCTGACCCCACCACCACCACTCCTGGCAGCATGTTTGGTCCACAACGCTAGAATAATTATTTTGCTCCCTCCCGCCCCTACAGCTTCATCATCTGAAAAGATTACAGTCAAAACAATGGCATACACAAATAAAAGTCAAGAGTTGACATAGTAACTCCGGGATTTGGGTATCAACTGTCCGAGAAATCAGAACACCCAGGCTTCACAATGTGCCCAACATCGAGCTGTGCCAAGGGGGGCGGAAGGAAGAAGCTTTCCGTTTAAGCCTTCAGAGCATCGCTCCATCACTACGTCAATTCACAGCCACCACAGCGTGCCGATGGACATCTTTCTGTGCCAAAAGAAACAAGTGCTTTGTCCTCTTGATATCAAAGGTAGCCACCTATAGTTACGGAACCATGCACAAGACCTTAACTCTGACCAGCAGGAAAACTTAGGACAACTGAGTGCAGATCCTGCCAATTTCTACCAGTTCCAACTGTGCTTTAAGTCTCATTGCAAAGCCTCAGTTAGAAAAAGGATCACCTCAGGGTATCCAACAAGAAGAAGAGTTGTTTTCTTTTTTTTTTTTTTTTTTTTTTTTAATATACCATAGGACTATGCAGTTCAATCATCAATCATCTTGGAAAGCTCAAGGAGGAGGTCATCCTCATCCTTCCCTGGGTCCAAGTCGAGCTCGGCTTCCAGTACGCCGTCTGAGAGTTCCCAAAGTAGCATCTCTAAATCCTCGTCTACAGATACGGGCGCGTTGCCTGTGGAACTCAGCCGGCGTGTCCTTGCTTCTTCTAGCTGGGAAGAAGCTGAAGTCGAGCTTGAGAACTCCATTGGCTCCACGGATTCTGCCTGGCTTCCAAGATGTGCTTCAGGTCTTGGCAGAGCAAGGAAGAGAACAATCAGTATATGCCATTTCTTAACGGGAAATCCCTTTTCTGCAAACCGGCTCTTAAAACCGTAGCCAACCCCTCCTGCACTTCAATCTTACCCAGGGATTGTTATTCAATTAACCCAGGGCTACATTTAGAGCCCAATATATTAGCAGGTACATTTTTCAGTTTGGGGGTTTCTCTGTGAAGCCAGAGCACCCGGAGTCTAGCAAAGATGGGAAACCAACATGGCCTCCCGGAAGCCCAGTGTCCGAGAACTACATCTCCCGGCATGCTCTGGGAAAACAATATGGACTCCCGGAAACCCGGTGGCCAAGAACTACATTTCCCAGCACTCCCCAGAAAATTGAGCCTCGCAGCGTGCCGTAGGACGCCATTTTTTGCTCTGTTACATTACCGGTTTCGTGTTTATGGAGGGTTTTCCCGCCGTTTTGGGGGGTTTCCCCTCAATTTCGGGTTTTCAGCTCTCCATTTCAGAGTTCTTCCCCGCAACTTTGGGGTTCCTTCCCCTAATTTGGTGCTTCGCCCCCCCCCCACTTTTGGGGTTCCCCCTCCATTTTGGAGATTCCCCCCAGTTCCAAGCCCCCCACAATTTTGGAGGCCCCCACCATCCTTTCTTGGCCTGCCACCCTAATATTAAGGTTCTTTCCCCCAATGTTGGGGTTCTCACCACATGTTTGAGGTTCCTTCCCTTAATTTGGGGCTTAGCTCCCCGGGATCTGGGGCTTTAACCCCAATTTTGGGGGTCCCCCCCAAGTTTGGGGATTCCTCCCCAGGTCTGGGGGGGGTCCACATTCAATTCTGGAATTTCACACTTCCATTTAAGTCTTCTTCCCCCCAATTTGGGGGTTCGCCCACCCAATTTTGGGGGTTCCTCCCCTAATTTGGGGGGGACACAACCGATTGTAGAGTCCCCCACCCTCCTTTTTTGGGTTCCCCCCTAATATTAAAAGTTCTTCCGCCCAATTTTGGGGGACCCCACAATTTTGACGTTCCTTCCCCTAACTTGGGGCTTCAACCCTTCAATTTTGGGGGGGCTCCCACCCTCTTATTTTGGCCTTCCGCCCTAATATTAGGCCTAACCCCTAAGAACCTTGACCCCTAACGCTATGGCAACCACGGATCTAACCCTAACCCCTACCCCAACAAACCCTAGAAACCCTAACCCTAAAAACCCTTACAGCCCTAACCCGATAAAATTTACCACACTAAACCCCTGAAGACTGTTCTGGGGGGTCCACATTCAATTCTGGAATTTCACACTTCCATTTAAGTGTTCTGCCCCCCCAATATGGGGGTCCGCCCACCCAATTTTGGGGGTTCCTCCCCTAATTGGGGGGGACACAACCAATTTGGGGGGGGACACAACCAATTTTGGGGGGGACACAACCAATTTTAGAGTCCCCCACCCTCCTTTTTTGGGTTTCCCCCAATATTAAGAGCTCTTCCGCCCAATTTTGGGGGACCCCACAATTTTGACGTTTCTTCCCCTAAATTGGGGCTTCGACCCTTCAATTTTGGGGGGGGCTCCCCCCTTAGTTTGGCCTTCCACCCTAATATTGGGCCTTAGCCCTAAGAACCCTGACCCCTAACACTACGGCTCCCACGGATCTAACCCTAACCCCTACCCCAAAAAACCCTAGAAACCCTAACCCTAAAAACCCTTACAGTCCTAACCCGATAAAATTTACCACACTAGACCTACGCCTAAAAGCCCTAACCCTAAAAATTAAGACCCTCTAAACCCTAACCCAAAACGTAAAGATTCTCAAAGCCCTAACGCTGGAGACCCTAACCTTAAAAAAAAAAAAATAAGACCTTAAAACCCTAACCCTAAATACCTGACCATAACTAAAACCCTAAGACCCTAACCCTAAAAACCCTATCAACACTAAAACCACAAAATACTTTAAAACCTTAACACACTAACCCCCAAACCCTAACCCTTATAACTCCAACCCTAACAACCTTAAAATCCTAACCCTAAACCCTGGAAACCCTAACCCTGAAACCCAACCCTAGTGCCTTAGCCCTGAAACCTTAAAACCCTAACACCTTATTAGAAACACTCTGTAACCAATACCATAGGCTCAGGCAAGTATCTCAGTGAGGTAGCATTTTTATTCACGATTGCAATGGCAGGCGTCCCACAAGCCACCTACTAGTTCCATAACACAGTTTATATAATTTTTTTTTTCCTCTCGGTGACCAGGACCCTCCCCAGTTTCCCCATTGACTGGGTAATCCATGTTCACAATCTATCCAGTGCTTCACAGAAAATACACAGCTGCTGGCCTGTTACTAGTCAATTTTATTTTTTTCTTGACTGTTTTCCTCTTTGAGGTGGTAATGTTTCTTACACCGTGATTTCCACCCAATTGCTCTAAGGATTCTGGTTGTCTGCATTTTACAAGGTTGTCTGTTAAGCTTTCTTATCACTGCAAGCATATATCAATACCACCTTCCTTCCCTCTAAACGATGTAACTCTGTGCAAAAACATTTTTATTCCCACAACCTTGATCCCCTTACCCTAAAATCCTTATTCTCTTTAACCCTAACAACTCTAACCACAACCCTAACCCTTCATATCAACCCCCCGACGCTAATGACACTGACTAATGATCCAAACCCCAAACCCCAGGCAACCAACAAAGAAACAGACACAAAGCTGAAAACTACAAAAAAGGCAAAACCCTGGATACAGACCCCAAATCACAAACACGCTACCAAAATGCTACAGAAAAGCCCCAGACGCAGGCCCCAAGCACTACAGCTAGGCCCCAGAAGCTCTAGACACATCCCAAAGCCAAAATGCAATCCCCAAACACTACAGAAAAGCCCCCAAACACCAGACACAGGCTGCAGAAGTCTACAAGCAGGCCCCAGCCACACCCGGATGCAGACCCCAACTGTCCACAAGCAGCTCCCAACCCACCCCCCCCATGAACTGGACCCCCCACCACCACCACCCAGATGCATGCCCCAGGCCCCAGGCCTCAGCCCCAGCCCCCACACCCCAGACTCAGGCCCCAAAGGTGTACAACCAGCTCCCAACTGCCCCCCTCAAAGGGAGGCCCCAAAGCCTGCCAGAGGACCCTAGAGCGTACAAGCAGCTCCCAACCCCCCCGGCACAGGCCCCAACCCCCCCCCAGACACAGGCCCCAAAGGTGTACAAGCAACTCCCCATCCTCCCCAGAGGCACGCCCCAAAGGTGTACAAACAGCCCCAACCCCCCAAGACCCAGACCCCTACAGCGTAGAAGCAGCTCCCAACCCCATGCCCCCAAGGCACATGCCCCAACCCCTCCCCCAAGGCAGGCCCTAAAAGTGTACAAGCAGCTCCCACCCCCCCCCCCAGACGCAGGCCCCAAAGGTGTACAAGCAGGCCCCTACAGTATACAAGCAGCTCACAACCACCCCCCCAAAGGCAGGCCCCAACCCCCTCCAGATGCAAGCCCGAAAGGTTAAAACCAGCTCCAACCCCCCAACCCCCCCCGCCCCGCGCAGACGCAGGCCCCAAAGGTGTACAAGCAGTTCCCAACCCCTCCAAGGCAGGCCCCAAAAGTGTACAGGCAGGCCCCTACAGTGTAGAAACGCTCCAACCCCCCCCCTTCCACCTCGAGGGAGGCCCTCCCCCCCCAGTATACACGAAGCTCCCAACCCCCTCTCAGAGGAATGCCTAAAAAAGTATACAAGCAGCTCCTAACACCCCCCCCCCCCCCAAAAGAGGCAGTCCCCAAAGGTGTACAAGCAGGCCCTCAAATCCCTTAGGTGTACAAGCAGGCCCTTCAAATCCCTTAGCCCCTGCGCCAGCTTTATTGGCGAGCAGCGAGGCTGGGGGGGGAGGGGGGCAAGACAGCCTTAAATAAAATACAAATATAAAAAGTGTTATAAATGGCTGTTATAAATCCAAATAGGATTACAATCAAAGTTTACAATTTATTAAACGAATAGAGGCAAGCAAGCAGCGCTGGGTGCGCCGGGAGTCTCTGCTCCCCCAGGACGCACACCTGTTACGTAAGGCGGCTGGTTTTGATGTTCCCAGGCTAATACATATTCATTACTACTTCGAGAAGAGGCAGGGTTATTAGAATTGGTTTCCGGAATCCGAAACCCTCCCAGGGGCGCCTGCGTACCAGTCTCTGGTGGTCTCTCGGGGCTTGCTCGGGCTGAATGCTGGTTGTCTTCCTCCCAGGCTTTTGTCCTTCAATTGTCCTTCATCTCCCCCTTCCTCCTCGTTTGGGAGCCTCTGCGCCGGATTTCAGAAACTCTAGCAACATCCCCTGCAGTAGTCAGCACTTTTCCCTAAAAACCCCTTTGTTCTCTTATCACCTAGACCCGGGCCTCGATGTTAACCCTTCAAATCCCTTAGTGACACGAATTGCTGGACCATTCCTTACAAAAGGAAGGATAAAATATGTAGAGGAGCAATGGCACACGCGAAAGCCCAGCGCCGCGGGCAGAGGCAGCGAAGGTTGACGGCAGAACAGTGCTCGGTTTGAACACGGAGAGGGAAAGCGAGGGGAAGGTGGCCGAAGCCGGCCGCAGTCTCTGAGCTCTCCTCCTCCTGATTGTTTTCTCTCAAAGCCATTTCTGTCTGTGTGCGGGCACCCGGAGCCGGCAGAAGTCCCCGTGAAGTCCTTCGGCAGGACGGAGGGCTGCGTGGGCTCCAGTGAGAGAGGGAGTTAGGAGAATCTTATCAAGTAGAGATAGAGCGCTGACAGCGTTAAACTAGGATGCTACTTAGCGTCTTTGCTAACTATGGTGCATTGTGCCAATTAACTAAAGCAAGAAGCCTTGGGGCCCTTACCAAGGTCAGTCTCCTAATAAGAGAGTGAGCCTGTCTTAAGAAACTGGGAGAAACTGGTCCTGCAGATGGACAAGAGCCAAGGAGCAACTGAGTCTGTGCAAAGACAAGAGGTCAACTAGCGGTGACGAGGAAGAGTCATCAATCTTCATGCCCACGACCTCCCGTGCTGCCCAGTGCTGAATAAACATACCTACTTTACAATCTCACTGATTGTGGAGTCCCTTTTCCGCAAGTCACTAGCAGCGGTTTCTTCCGCAGAGGTTTTCCCAGAGCCGCTTCAAAGCTTCCCTCGCGGAGCTGGGGCGTCGCAGGGGGTCGTCAAAGCACGCACACACACACACACACACACACACACACACACACACACAGGCGTTGTTGTCCAAACAGAAAGTATTTACAACAAATTCGACAAGCTGTTTTCCTCTGCCAGCAGCAAATGCCTGAGGGCCCCTACAGCTTCACAAATCATAGCACAAAGAGCCTAAAGTTCCTCTAAAATTTAGGGAAATGATTCAAAATAGATCTGCTAGGGGAAAACGATCACTGGCGGCAGGGTACACAATACACGCGAGTCTCAGCTCTCCTCCGCAGGGTCAGTGCCCACGCCCAAGTGCGACGCTGATGGCACCCGAACATTTGCTGTAGCAGGCAGCAGAGCCAGCAGCTCAGGGGAGCAATTTTAAAAACCAGGAGGCACTTAAACCAACCCTTAATTGACCCAGTTACTGCAGGAGAGTCCCGACTACTCGCCCTGGAGTCCTACTGTCACCAGCAAAAAGCACCAACCAAAGCTTGGGGGAACTTTGGTATAGCACAAGAGAAGGGAGTGGGGGTAGCGTAGCCGTATCGCAGAGCTGCTGCTTTTCACACCATTTTATCATCCCTGATAATTGAAAGTAAGGCCGGGTGGGCTGACCCCACCACCACCACTCCTGGCAGCATGTTTGGTCCACAACACTAGAATAATTATTTTGCTCCCTCCCGCCCCTACAGCTTCATCATCTGAAAAGATTACAGTCAAAACAATGGCATACACAAATAAAAGTCAAGAGTTGACATAGTAACTCCGGGATTTGGGTATCAACTGTCCGAGAAATCAGAACACCCAGGCTTCACAATGTGCCCAACATCGAGCTGTGCCAAGGGGGGCGGAAGGAAGAAGCTTTCCGTTTAAGCCTTCAGAGCATCGCTCCATCACTACGTCAATTCACAGCCACCACAGCATGCCGATGGACATCTTTCTGTGCCAAAAGAAACAAGTGCTTTGTCCTCTTGATATCAAAGGTAGCCACCTATAGTTACGGAACCATGCACAAGACCTTAACTCTGACCAGCAGGGAAACTTAGGACAACTGAGTGCAGATCCTGCCAATTTCTACCAGTTCCAACTGTGCTTTAAGTCTCATTGCAAAGCCTCAGTTAGAAAAAGGATCACCTCGGGGTATCCAACAAGAAGAAGAGTTGTTTTCTTTTTTTTTTTTTCTTTTTTTTTTTTTTTAATATACCATAGGACTATGCAGTTCAATCATCAATCATCTTGGAAAGCTCAAGGAGGAGGTCATCCTCATCCTTCCCTGGGTCCAAGTCGAGCTCGGCTTCCAGTATGCTGTCTGAGAGTTCCCAAAGTAGCATCTCTAAATCCTCGTCTACAGATACGGGCGCGTTGCCTGTGGAACTCAGCCGGCGTGTCCTTGCTTCTTCTAGCTGGGAAGAAGCTGAAGTCGAGCTTGAGAACTCCATTGGCTCCACGGATTCTGCCTGGCTTCCAAGATGTGCTTCAGGTCTTGGCAGAGCAAGGAAGAGAACAATCAGTATATGCCATTTCTTAACGGGAAATCCCTTTTCTGCAAACCGGCTCTTAAAACCGTAGCCAACCCCTCCTGCACTTCAATCTTACCCAGGGATTGTTATTCAATTAACCCAGGGCTACATTTAGAGCCCAATATATTAGCAGGTACATTTTTCAGTTTGGGGGTTTCTCTGTGTTATAAATGACTGAGTTCCAAATAGGATTACAATCAGAGTTTACAATTTATTAAACGAATAGAGGCAAGCAAACAGCGCTGGGTGCGCCGGGAGTCTCTGCTCCACCGGGACGCACACCTGTTACGTAAGGCGGCTGGTTTTTATGCTCCTAGGCTAATACATATTCATTACTACTTCTAGAAGAGGCAGGGTTATTATAATTGGTTTCCCGAATCCGAAGTCCTCCCAGGTGCGCCTGCTTATCAGTCTCTGTTAGTTTCTTGGGGGCCGCTCGGACAGGGAGGCTCATATTCTTCCTCCTTATCTAGTGGTCTCTTGGCCGGCTGTCAGAAGTTACTGCACATTCGTGCAAAGTCAGCAGTTTTTCTCCGAAGAAATCCCTTTGTTCTCTTCTCGCCTAAACCCAGGCCTCAATGTTAACCCTTCAAAACCCCTTAGTGGCACGAATTGCTGGACCATTTCTTACAATTCCTCCCTTTTTTTTTTTTAATCATCAATTCGTGTCTCTCCTTCAACCTTTGTCAGTAACAATTGGATTTCATCAGTCAGTTCTCGGGGTGTCCACTTCTTAAGCATCATTATCGACACGTCACCTTTTCTCTCCACTGAAGTCATCACAAATTGGGTGCTATTTATTACTCGCCGTATCAACAACGTAAAGCAAGGTATCATAAAAGGTATAAACAATAATGTCACTATACCACATAAAAATAAAAACAGCATCCTTTTAACCCATGGTTCACCAGGCAACCATGAAAAGAAATCCCAATCCATACCCTTCCAAGTTTGTACTGGGACGTGGGCTAGCTTTCTAATTTCCTTTGTTATCTGCTTGACCACTTTTCCATTATCATCAATCTGTAGACAACAATTAGAATCGTTCAGTTTTCCACATACTCCCCCTTCTTCTGCTAGTAAATAGTCTAAGACCATTCTATGTTGGAATATAGCATTTCTCATTTGAGTGGATTGGTCAGCCAAAAGATCCAAGGCTGTCGCTGTTTGATTTGTTACAACTTCGAGGATAGCTTGCAACCTAATTATTCGGTTCAAATTATAAATAGGTTCTCGGGCTCCTGATATCAACTCATTTGGGTTCCAGGTGGCTGGCCCATAATGCTGTATGATTCTTTCAGGAGGCCATTCATCCTTTCCCCATTTTTGGGCACTATCCCCGGATAAGGAAGTATCAATAGATCGTTTTACTCTGTTCAGGTCATCATATAATCTTATTCCTAAATGATTTCCTTGTGTTTGTGACAATAAAAAGAACAAGGGTCTTATGTACCCCCCATAGCATATTCCCGACCAGTTTCCAGGTAGCCTCTTGTAAGCATGTTTGCCACACACCCAATAATGTCCCTTTAGGGCCCACGTCCCGTTTGGAAAATGACCATCCCATCCATCTTTACCCTTTGGGGCGTGATAATACAGAGTGTCCTTGTTACCGAGTGGTCCTGTTACAATGTCTGCCCCGTTTGTACTCGTATATGCACGCTTCCAAGCTCCCACGTTGGGTTTCCACTTACAGTCACAATT
Organism: Anser anser; assembly: GCF_964211835.1. Classification (NCBI taxonomy): domain Eukaryota; kingdom Metazoa; phylum Chordata; class Aves; order Anseriformes; family Anatidae; genus Anser; species Anser anser. The sequence goes on from NW_028153745.1 coordinate 233,932, forward strand.
CAGTTCTCTTTGGCGACCTGTCATATTATAAGCCTTTTTCGCCGTCCAATCTTGAGAGTGTGGGAAGCGCCTTCAATCAGGGGGTTGGGCCCGCTTTCAGAGCTTGTGTTACCATTCAGCCCTTCAGGGTGATCCAGCTCCTGGAAAAACTAATCACAATTTTATTATGGGTTTAAAAGGTTCTCATGTTATTTTTCTCAGGACAAACTGATCTTGGTGTGGGAGAAGTCCGGTCGAGGCACTCTCACTCGGCGGTCAATACCCATAGGGGTTGCCTCCCTCGGTAGACCATACACGCCGCAGTGGAGGGTCCTACCCCGGTCTTGCCTTCTCCCTTTCCTCCCTTCAGCCTTGTCCTCTTTATCCAGTGCCCTTAATTCATGCAGAACCTCATTGCTGGGATATCAGTTCCTCTTTAGTCTCAGTTTCAGTTCCCCAGGAGTGGACTCAACCCTCCAGGCTTCGGTAGTTATTGGTCCTTTTATTCTGGATGCGTGGGTCCAACCCCTTCTTGCTGTTCTCACAGCTGTTTCAGTAGTAAGTAAAACAAGGTACAGTCCCTCCCATCGGGGGTTCAATGATTCTTCTCTCCAGGTTTTTATTAAGACCTTGTCTCCTGGTTGTATTTTATGAATAGCAAATCCTAAAGGTGGTGTCTGAGTCATCATCCCAATTTCTCTTATCTCCTGTAATCTCCTTCCAATGGTAATTATGTATTTCTGGATACTATGATCCTCAACTACATTGTTCCCTAGGGGCATCCCTTGAGAATAAGGCATACCATATAACATTTCATATGATGATAATCCAGTCTCACTGTGTGGTTTAGTTCTTATGTTTAAAAGTGCCAATGGTAAGCATTTCGTCCAGGGCAGCTGTGTCTCGATCATTAACTTAGCCAATTGTTGTTTTATTGTTTGATTCATCCTTTCTACTTTCCCTGAGCTTTGTGGGTGCCACGGAGTGTGGTATTCCCACTGAATACCTTTCAAGGGGTACATCCTTCAAATCTTTGTGGCTGGCGTATGTTCGATTATTTGCACACAACTGTGTTCCAACGGTCCTTCTTCTGGAACGGTTCCTAGAAATACTGCTGGATATAACAGGTTAGTCGTTTTCAAGGTTATGTCATCTTGTTCAGTTAGGATTGCCTGATATTTCATCATCCGGCTGGGTGATAACCAGTGCCCCCCCCCTTTGTTCCAAAACGGTTGTTACCATATGTGGTCCAAAAACTTCAATACGTTTTCCCATTTGAAGGCAAATAATTTTCTACTATCTTTATCAAGAGGTATGCAAAAGAAGGCATCCTTTAAATCTATCACGGTAAACCATTTATATTTCTCTTTCACAGATGTTAACAATGTGTAAGGATTAGCTACTACCGGGTGAATATCCTTTGTTATTTCATTTATTGCTCTAAGATCTTGTACAGATCTATACTCGCCATTCGGCTTCTTTACTGGAAAAATTGGAGTATTGTATTCCGATTTACATTCTTCCAGAATCTGATATTTGAGAAATTTGTCAATAATTTTCACTATTCCCGTGCCTAGCTTCTATCTTAAGTGGATATTGTTTGATTCAAACAGGTTTGGCTCCTTCCTTTAATTCCACCTTTACCAGTTGTGCCAGTTTCGACTTCCCTGGTACATCTGTTTCCCGTACTGTTGCTATAACTGCATTTTCTACTTCTCTTGGAATATTAACAAAGGGTTTATCTTTGATCATTAGGATTTGGCCTACTTTGGACTCAGGTACCTTCATTATTAATTCTCCATCCTCAAAGGTTATTGTTGCATCTAATTTGGCTAATAGATCCCGTCCCAAGAGTGGCATCGGGCATTCTGGTACATACTAAAATTTATGGGTTAGTTCCTCACCCCCAAAACGCAAATCAAGGGGTCGTAAGAATGACCATTCTTCCTCTTTCCCTGTGGCTCCAATTATTGTAGTTGTCTTAGTTCCTAATCGTCCTTTTAAACTATTTAACACTGAATATGTTGCTCCTATTACATTTACAGCCTAATTAACACAGAGAAAGAAGCTCCCATAACCAACAAAAAATTCAAGCCTGTCTTCGTTTCCTAGCTTTATTTCAACTAGTGGACCTGCTAGGGTAGATGCCCCAGGTCCCCATCATTCCTGACTGTTGTTTGTCCTGCAGCCTAAGACAATTTCTTTCTGATATCAGGGGCTGATTGCCCTGGAAAGAGGTTAGCCAGTTGCCTCTCTCTCTTTTTTTTTTTTTTTTTTTTTTTTTTTTTTTAAGCCAGGTCCATTTTTTTTTTTTTTCATTGCATTTCAAAGTTGGTCCAGAAATTCAAAAATTCCATAAATTCCATAGGGGTTTCTTTTGGACCTTGTTGGAACAGATTCTCAATTCCCAATAGCCAATTTAACCAGATTTTAGTATTTACATAATTTCCGGGGTGATTAGGGTCTCAGTGAGGGGGTCGGTCAGGGGAATGCAATGGTTGAAAGTTCCCTGAGCGGTCCCATTGGCAATCTGAGCTCACACACGAACTCAGGTTGTTTCAAAAGTTAGCTGCTTTTCTGTTTCCACGACAACTCTCTCGGACCCATCACGGTCCCCCTGCCCCAGAGGGCTCACACCGCGATTTAGAGATCTCAGCCTCGGGTTGAGGCGGAACTATTAACATTCCTACATCCTCTTCCCCTGCTCATTCAACTTCAAACAGCTCTGTTAAATACTACATGCCACACAACCTTTAACACCTTCAACAACCCTTTTAACACTTCCTTTATCTTTCTCCAGCCCGTACTTTTCTAATGCCAACACCAAAGGCTCAGTCAGGGGCCAACTTAATTCCAAACCTTTTCCCTCCAACATGCTGAAACAACATATCACTATACAACATTTCATCCTATTTCCCTTCTCTCCTCAAAAACATTAATTGCAAGACACTGTTATAGTCGATTGATCCATAAAGTGGCCATTTAGTTTATATAGTGGCCACCATTGATTGCAATACTTAGTGAAAGTCCTCTTGCTTTCTGTGCCCCCATTTCTAACAATATCCTTCCAATGTGCCAATATGCACCCAAGGAGGCTTTTTCTTTTTTAGGACGTCTTTTTTTTTTTTTTTTTTTTTGGATTTTCCCCTTTTCCTTGATTTCCCATTCCCTTTTATTTATTTATATTAGTTACTGTCCCTTGTTTCAATTTCCACGCAAACCTTTTTATTGCAGGTTTTTACTATCTTTTCCTAATCTTCTTCCCAAATGTCCCAATTCTCTGGGATTAAACTCTTCTTTCCACATACAAACTTTACTATTTCAGATTATTAATGAGCCCCATTCCAATCATAAATCCGCAGGACTTCGGAAAAACACCTGAAGCACTCAGCCTTCTGTCTTCTAGACAAACAATAACACCTTTTCCACAAAATTTACATTTCAATAAGACCGAATTTCAAGCCAAATGCTAATTTTTCTCATGCACTTTGTTAGTAAGCCTACACAAAACAAGGAATCACTCCTGTGTATCCGTCAAGATGGGGTTTTAAAAAGGTATTGAGGCCTAAATAAATTCGCTCTCCCCCTTCTTACCAAATTCCCAGGGCTCAGGCCCGAACCACCAAAGAAGTGACTCTCCGTTCTACCACTTTGATAATCAGTCAGCCCCGCTCCCCCGATACTTGGGAAACTGACCGAACACCACCGCGAATATACCCAAACTTCTAAACTGTTACTTAGATAATGCTCCCACCTTCCTCCTTGACACAGTCAAAACATTTAAGAACAAAACAGGATTACAAGATGCACCACCGGGGGTGGATTGTTAGGATATAGAGGTGGTAGGTTATCCAATGACTCCCATTCATCATCTTTTTCTTTTTCCTTTTTTTTTTTTTTATTTTTTATTTTTTTGTTCTCTTCTTCGTCAAACTTCTCGTCTGCTTTTAGTGTAAATATTGAGGCTGGAAAAGGACGTGAGATCCTGATCCATAATCCTGCATAATCACTTTCCTCCTGGCTAAAAGGTTCCTTTGAATTAACATGTATATTTAAGGCCTGGCAAACCCAGTCTTCAAAGGATCCGAAAACGGGCCAAAAGACATGTGGTCTTAAAGGCTCCTTTGGCCATTCTGTCATACAATACTGAACCATTTTTAATTTACTTTTTCCCTTTTCCGGGGCCCCTATCGTTCCAATTTCTAATCATTATCCCTAATGGACTTTCTGGTGGTATGTCTGGTAATTTGCTCCCTTTTCTCTGGTCCCGGGTCTTCAATTTTGTCTGACCCATCTAGGAATTTTACTGTGGCAATTCCTACAGCCCTTGGTTGCCTTAGTGAGAGTGTCTTGCAGGGGGTTTAGGACCTATCACCCACCCACGAATCCTATAGGAATCGCTTTGGTCCTTCACCGGCCAAGTCCCTCGCGGGAGATTGGAACCGCGGTTAGAAGACCTCCACAATCGCTTCGGAACTACGTTCCGTCTCAGTCACACTCTCACACACACAGGCAACCGAAACCCACCCAACCGAACGGTATACGCCTTAAATACTTACGACTCCGTCGTCTTCGTTCGGATCTTCGCGCGCAGAATTACGGGCAAAATACAGTGCTGCAGCCGGCAAAGGGAGCTCATAAAAAAATCTAAATCTTTGCTTGCCCTTATTCAGGTTCAAGATGGCATTAGCCCTGACCTGACTCGAACAGGAGCCACCAAATGGTGGGGGCGCCCCTCCTAGATCAAGTCAGAATTCAGGAACCAAGACCATCCCGGACGAGCCCCCAATTGTTATAAATGACTGAGTTCCAAATAGGATTACAATCAGAGTTTACAATTTATTAAACGAATAGAGGCAAGCAAACAGCGCTGGGTGCGCCGGGAGTCTCTGCTCCACCGGGACGCACACCTGTTACGTAAGGCGGCTGGTTTTTATGCTCCTAGGCTAATACATATTCATTACTACTTCTAGAAGAGGCAGGGTTATTATAATTGGTTTCCCGAATCCGAAGTCCTCCCAGGTGCGCCTGCTTATCAGTCTCTGTTAGTTTCTTGGGGGCCGCTCGGACAGGGAGGCTCATATTCTTCCTCCTTATCTAGTGGTCTCTTGGCCGGCTGTCAGAAGTTACTGCACATTCGTGCAAAGTCAGCAGTTTTTCTCCGAAGAAATCCCTTTGTTCTCTTCTCGCCTAAACCCAGGCCTCAATGTTAACCCTTCAAAACCCCTTAGTGGCACGAATTGCTGGACCATTTCTTACATCTGTGAAGCCAGAGCACCCGGAGTCTAGCAAAGATGGGAAACCAACATGGCCTCCCGGAAGCCCAGTGTCCGAGAACTACATCTCCCGGCATGCTCTGGGAAAACAATATGGACTCCCGGAAACCCGGTGGCCAAGAACTACATTTCCCAGCACTCCCCAGAAAATTGAGCCTCGCACCTTGCCGTAGGACGCCATTTTTTGCTCTGTTACATTACCGGTTTCGTGTTTATGGAGGGTTTTCCCGCCGTTTTGGGGGGTTTCCCCTCAATTTCGGGTTTTCAGCTCTCCATTTCAGAGTTCTTCCCCACAATTTTGGGGTTCCTTCCCCTAATTTGGTGCTTCGCCCCCCCCCCCACTTTTGGGGTTCCCCCTCCATTTTGGGGATTCCCCCCAGTTCCAAGCCCTCCACAATTTTGGAGGCCCCCACCATCCTTTCTTGGCCTGCCACCCTAATATTAAGGTTCTTTCCCCCAATGTTGGGGTTCTCACCACATGTTTGAGGTTCCTTCCCTTAATTTGGGGCTTAGCTCCCCGGGATCTGGGGCTTTAACCCCAATTTTGGGGGTCCCCCCCAAGTTTGGGGATTCCTCCCCAGGTCTGGGGGGGGTCCACATTCAATTCTGGAATTTCACACTTCCATTTAAGTCTTCTTCCCCCCAATTTGGGGGTTCGCCCACCCAATTTTGGGGGTTCCTCCCCTAATTTGGGGGGGACACAACCGATTGTAGAGTCCCCCACCCTCCTTTTTTGGGTTCCCCCCTAATATTAAAAGTTCTTCCGCCCAATTTTGGGGGACCCCACAATTTTGACGTTCCTTCCCCTAACTTGGGGCTTCAACCCTTCAATTTTGGGGGGGGCTCCCACCCTCTTATTTTGGCCTTCCGCCCTAATATTAGGCCTAACCCCTAAGAACCTTGACCCCTAACGCTGTGGCAACCACGGATCTAACCCTAACCCCTACCCCAACAAACCCTAGAAACCCTAACCCTAAAAACCCTTACAGCCCTAACCCGATAAAATTTACCACACTAAACCCCTGAAGACTGTTCTGGGGGGTCCACATTCAATTCTGGAATTTCACACTTCCATTTAAGTGTTCTGCCCCCCCAATATGGGGGTTCGCCCACCCAATTTTGGGGGTTCCTCCCCTAATTGGGGGGGACACAACCAATTTTGAGGGGGACACAACCAATTTGGGGGGGGACACAACCAATTTGGGGGGTCCCCCCAATTTTAGACTCCCCCACCCTCCTTTTTTGGGTTTCCCCCAATATTAAGAGCTCTTCCGCCCAATTTTGGGGGACCCCACAATTTTGACGTTTCTTCCCCTAAATTGGGGCTTCGACCCTTCAATTTTGGGGGGGGCTCCCCCCTTAGTTTGGCCTTCCACCCTAATATTGGGCCTTACCCCTAAGAACCCTGACCCCTAACACTACGGCTCCCACGGATCTAACCCTAACCCCTACCCCAAAAAACCCTAGAAACCCTAACCCTAAAAACCCTTACAGTCCTAACCCGATAAAATTTACCACACTAGACCTACGCCTAAAAGCCCTAACCCTAAAAATTAAGACCCTCTAAACCCTAACCCAAAACGTAAAGATTCTCAAAGCCCTAACGCTGGAGACCCTAACCTTAAAAAAAAAAAAAATAAGACCTTAAAACCCTAACCCTAAATACCTGACCATAACTAAAACCCTAAGACCCTAACCCTAAAAACCCTATCAACACTAAAACCACAAAATACTTTAAAACCTTAACACACTAACCCCCAAACCCTAACCCTTATAACTCCAACCCTAACAACCTTAAAATCCTAACCCTAAACCCTGGAAACCCTAACCCTGAAACCCAACCCTAGTGCCTTAGCCCTGAAACCTTAACACCCTAACACCTTATTAGAAACACTCTGTAACCAATACCATAGGCTCAGGCAAGTATCTCAGTGAGGTAGCATTTTTATTCACGATTGCAATGGCAGGCGTCCCACAAGCCACCTACTAGTTCCATAACACAGTTTATATAATTTTTTTTTCCTCTCGGTGACCAGGACCCTCCCCAGTTTCCCCATTGACTGGGTAATCCATGTTCACAATCTATCCAGTGCTTCACAGAAAATACACAGCTGCTGGCCTGTTACTAGTCAATTTTATTTTTTTCTTGACTGTTTTCCTCTTTGAGGTGGTAATGTTTCTTACACCGTGATTTCCACTCAATTGCTCTAAGGATTCTGGTTGTCTGCATTTTACAAGGTTGTCTGTTAAGCTTTCTTATCACTGCAAGCATATATCAATACCACCTTCCTTCCCTCTAAACGATGTAACTCTGTGCAAAAACATTTTTATTCCCACAACCTTGATCCCCTTACCCTAAAATCCTTATTCTCTTTAACCCTAACAACTCTAACCACAACCCTAACCCTTCATATCAACCCCCCGACGCTAATGACACTGACTAATGATCCAAACCCCAAACCCCAGGCAACCAACAAAGAAACCGACACAAAGCTGAAAACTACAAAAAAGGCAAAACCCTGGATACAGACCCCAAATCACAAACACGCTACCAAAATGCTACAGAAAAGCCCCAGACGCAGGCCCCAAGCACTACAGCTAGGCCCCAGAAGCTCTAGACACATCCCAAAGCCAAAATGCAATCCCCAAACACTACAGAAAAGCCCCCAAACACCAGACACAGGCTGCAGAAGTCTACAAGCAGGCCCCAGCCACACCCGGATGCAGACCCCAACTGTCCACAAGCAGCTCCCAACCCACCCCCCCCATGAACTGGACCCCCCCCCACCACCACCCAGATGCATGCCCCAGGCCCCAGGCCTCAGCCCCAGCCCCCACACCCCAGACTCAGGCCCCAAAGGTGTACAACCAGCTCCCAACTGCCCCCCTCAAAGGGAGGCCCCAAAGCCTGCCAGAGGACCCTAGAGCGTACAAGCAGCTCCCAACCCCCCCGGCACAGGCCCCAACCCCCCCCCAGACACAGGCCCCAAAGGTGTACAAGCAACTCCCCATCCTCCCCAGAGGCACGCCCCAAAGGTGTACAAACAGCCCCAACCCCCCAAGACCCAGACCCCTACAGCGTAGAAGCAGCTCCCAACCCCATGCCCCCAAGGCACATGCCCCAACCCCTCCCCCAAGGCAGGCCCTAACAGTGTACAAGCAGCTCCCACCCCCCCCCAGACGCAGGCCCTAAAGGTGTACAAGCAGGCCCCTACAGTATACAAGCAGCTCACAACCACCCCCCCAAAGGCAGGCCCCAACCCCCTCCAGATGCAAGCCCGAAAGGTTAAAAACAGCTCCAACCCCCCAACCCCCCCCGCCCCGCCCCGCGCAGACGCAGGCCCCAAAGGTGTACAAGCAGTTCCCAACCCCTCCAAGGCAGGCCCCAAAAGTGTACAGGCAGGCCCCTACAGTGTAGAAACGCTCCAACCCCCCCCCTTCCACCTCGAGGGAGGCCCTCCCCCCCCAGTATACACGAAGCTCCCAACCCCCTCTCAGAGGAATGCCTAAAGAAGTATACAAGCAGCTGCTAACACCCCCCCCCCCCCCCCAAAAGAGGCAGTCCCCAAAGGTGTACAAGCAGGCCCTCAAATCCCTTAGGTGTACAAGCAGGCCCTTCAAATCCCTTAGCCCCTGCGCCAGCTTTATTGGCGAGCAGCGAGGCTGGGGGGGGAGGGGGGCAAGACAGCCTTAAATAAAATACAAATATAAAAAGTGTTATAAATGGCTGTTATAAATCCAAATAGGATTACAATCAAAGTTTACAATTTATTAAACGAATAGAGGCAAGCAAGCAGCGCTGGGTGCGCCGGGAGTCTCTGCTCCCCCAGGACGCACACCTGTTACGTAAGGCGGCTGGTTTTGATGCTCCCAGGCTAATACATATTCATTACTACTTCGAGAAGAGGCAGGGTTATTAGAATTGGTTTCCGGAATCCGAAACCCCTCCCAGGGGCGCCTGCGTACCAGTCTCTGGTGGTCTCTCGGGGCTTGCTCGGGCTGAATGCTGGTTGTCTTCCTCCCAGGCTTTTGTCCTTCAATTGTCCTTCAGCTCCCCCTTCCTCCTCGTTTGGGAGCCTCTGCGCCGGATTTCAGAAACTCTAGCAACATCCCCTGCAGTAGTCAGCACTTTTCCCTAAAAACCCCTTTGTTCTCTTATCACCTAGACCCGGGCCTCGATGTTAACCCTTCAAATCCCTTAGTGACACGAATTGCTGGACCATTCCTTACAAAAGGAAGGATAAAATATGTAGAGGAGCAATGGCACACGCGAAAGCCCAGCGCCGCGGGCAGAGGCAGCGAAGGTTGACGGCAGAACAGTGCTCGGTTTGAACACGGAGAGGGAAAGCGAGGGGAAGGTGGCCGAAGCCGGCCGCAGTCTCTGAGCTCTCCTCCTCCTGATTGTTTTCTCTCAAAGCCATTTCTGTCTGTGTGCGGGCACCCGGAGCCGGCAGAAGTCCCCGTGAAGTCCTTCGGCAGGACGGAGGGCTGCGTGGGCTCCAGTGAGAGAGGGAGTTAGGAGAATCTTATCAAGTAGAGATAGAGCGCTGACAGCGTTAAACTAGGATGCTACTTAGCGTCTTTGCTAACTATGGTGCATTGTGCCAATTAACTAAAGCAAGAAGCCTTGGGGCCCTTACCAAGGTCAGTCTCCTCATAAGAGAGTGAGCCTGTCTTAAGAAACTGGGAGAAACTGGTCCTGCAGATGGACAAGAGCCAAGGAGCAACTGAGTCTGTGCAAAGACAAGAGGTCAACTAGCGGTGACGAGGAAGAGTCATCAATCTTCATGCCCACGACCTCCCGTGCTGCCCAGCGCTGAATAAACATACCTACTTTACAATCTCACTGATTGTGGAGTCCCTTTTCCGCAAGTCACTAGCAGCGGTTTCTTCCGCAGAGGTTTTCCCAGAGCCGCTTCAAAGCTTCCCTCGCGGAGCTGAGGCGTCGCAGGGGGTCGTCAAAGCACGCACACACACACACACACACACACACACACACAGGCGTTGTTGTCCAAACAGAAAGTATTTACAACAAATTCGACAAGCGGTTTTCCTCTGCCAGCAGCAAATGCCTGAGGGCCCCTACAGCTTCACAAATCATAGCACAAAGAGCCTAAAGTTCCTCTAAAATTTAGGGAAATGATTCAAAATAGATCTGCTAGGGGAAAACGATCACTGGCGGCAGGGTACACAATACACGCGAGTCTCAGCTCTCCTCCGCAGGGTCAGTGCCCACGCCCAAGTGCGACGCTGATGGCACCCGAACATTTGCTGTAGCAGGCAGCAGAGCCAGCAGCTCAGGGGAGCAATTTTAAAAACCAGGAGGCACTTAAACCAACCCTTAATTGACCCAGTTACTGCAGGAGAGTCCCGACTACTCGCCCTGGAGTCCTACTGTCACCAGCAAAAAGCACCAACCAAAGCTTGGGGGAACTTTGGTACAGCACAAGAGAAGGGAGTGGGGGTAGCGTAGCCGTATCGCAGAGCTGCTGCTTTTCACACCATTTTATCATCCCTGATAATTGAAAGTAAGGCCGGGTGGGCTGACCCCACCACCACCACTCCTGGCAGCATGTTTGGTCCACAACACTAGAATAATTATTTTGCTCCCTCCCGCCCCTACAGCTTCATCATCTGAAAAGATTACAGTCAAAACAATGGCATACACAAATAAAAGTCAAGAGTTGACATAGTAACTCCGGGATTTGGGTATCAACTGTCCGAGAAATCAGAACACCCAGGCTTCACAATGTGCCCAACATCGAGCTGTGCCAAGGGGGGCGGAAGGAAGAAGCTTTCCGTTTAAGCCTTCAGAGCATCGCTCCATCACTACGTCAATTCACAGCCACCACAGCGTGCCGATGGACATCTTTCTGTGCCAAAAGAAACAAGTGCTTTGTCCTCTTGATATCAAAGGTAGCCACCTATAGTTACGGAACCATGCACAAGACCTTAACTCTGACCAGCAGGGAAACTTAGGACAACTGAGTGCAGATCCTGCCAATTTCTACCAGTTCCAACTGTGCTTTAAGTCTCATTGCAAAGCCTCAGTTAGAAAAAGGATCACCTCGGGGTATCCAACAAGAAGAAGAGTTGTTTTCTTTTTTTTTTTTCTTTTTTTTTTTTTTTTAATATACCATAGGACTATGCAGTTCAATCATCAATCATCTTGGAAAGCTCAAGGAGGAGGTCATCCTCATCCTTCCCTGGGTCCAAGTCGAGCTCGGCTTCCAGTATGCTGTCTGAGAGTTCCCAAAGTAGCATCTCTAAATCCTCGTCTACAGATACGGGCGCGTTGCCTGTGGAACTCAGCCGGCGTGTCCTTGCTTCTTCTAGCTGGGAAGAAGCTGAAGTCGAGCTTGAGAACTCCATTGGCTCCACGGATTCTGCCTGGCTTCCAAGATGTGCTTCAGGTCTTGGCAGAGCAAGGAAGAGAACAATCAGTATATGCCATTTCTTAACGGGAAATCCCTTTTCTGCAAACCGGCTCTTAAAACCGTAGCCAACCCCTCCTGCACTTCAATCTTACCCAGGGATTGTTATTCAATTAACCCAGGGCTACATTTAGAGCCCAATATATTAGCAGGTACATTTTTCAGTTTGGGGGTTTCTCTGTGAAGCCAGAGCACCCGGAGTCTAGCAAAGATGGGAAACCAACATGGCCTCCCGGAAGCCCAGTGTCCGAGAACTACATCTCCCGGCATGCTCTGGGAAAACAATATGGACTCCCGGAAACCCGGTGGCCAAGAACTACATTTCCCAGCACTCCCCAGAAAATTGAGCCTCGCAGCGTGCCGTAGGACGCCATTTTTTGCTCTGTTACATTACCGGTTTCGTGTTTATGGAGGGTTTTCCCGCCGTTTTGGGGGGTTTCCCCTCAATTTCGGGTTTTCAGCTCTCCATTTCAGAGTTCTTCCCCACAATTTTGGGGTTCCTTCCCCTAATTTGGTGCTTCGCCCCCCCCCCACTTTTGGGGTTCCCCCTCCATTTTGGGGATTCCCCCCAGTTCCAAGCCCTCCACAATTTTGGAGGCCCCCACCATCCTTTCTTGGCCTGCCACCCTAATATTAAGGTTCTTTCCCCCAATGTTGGGGTTCTCACCACATGTTTGAGGTTCCTTCCCTTAATTTGGGGCTTAGCTCCCCGGGATCTGGGGCTTTAACCCCAATTTTGGGGGTCCCCCCCAAGTTTGGGGATTCCTCCCCAGGTCTGGGGGGGGTCCACATTCAATTCTGGAATTTCACACTTCCATTTAAGTCTTCTTCCCCCCAATTTGGGGGTTCGCCCACCCAATTTTGGGGGTTCCTCCCCTAATTTGGGGGGGACACAACCGATTGTAGAGTCCCCCACCCTCCTTTTTTGGGTTCCCCCCTAATATTAAAAGTTCTTCCGCCCAATTTTGGGGGACCCCACAATTTTGACGTTCCTTCCCCTAACTTGGGGCTTCAACCCTTCAATTTTGGGGGGGGCTCCCACCCTCTTATTTTGGCCTTCCGCCCTAATATTAGGCCTAACCCCTAAGAACCTTGACCCCTAACGCTGTGGCAACCACGGATCTAACCCTAACCCCTACCCCAACAAACCCTAGAAACCCTAACCCTAAAAACCCTTACAGCCCTAACCCGATAAAATTTACCACACTAAACCCCTGAAGACTGTTCTGGGGGGTCCACATTCAATTCTGGAATTTCACACTTCCATTTAAGTGTTCTGCCCCCCCAATATGGGGGTTCGCCCACCCAATTTTGGGGGTTCCTCCCCTAATTGGGGGGGACACAACCAATTTTGAGGGGGACACAACCAATTTGGGGGGGGACACAACCAATTTGGGGGGTCCCCCCAATTTTAGGCTCTCCCACCCTCCTTTTTTGGGTTTCCCCCAATATTAAGAGCTCTTCCGCCCAATTTTGGGGGACCCCACAATTTTGACGTTTCTTCCCCTAAATTGGGGCTTCGACCCTTCAATTTTGGGGGGGGCTCCCCCCTTAGTTTGGCCTTCCACCCTAATATTGGGCCTTAGCCCTAAGAACCCTGACCCCTAACACTACGGCTCCCACGGATCTAACCCTAACCCCTACCCCAAAAAACCCTAGAAACCCTAACCCTAAAAACCCTTACAGTCCTAACCCGATAAAATTTACCACACTAGACCTACGCCTAAAAGCCCTAACCCTAAAAATTAAGACCCTCTAAACCCTAACCCAAAACGTAAAGATTCTCAAAGCCCTAACGCTGGAGACCCTAACCTTAAAAAAAAAAAAAAATAAGACCTTAAAACCCTAACCCTAAATACCTGACCATAACTAAAACCCTAAGACCCTAACCCTAAAAACCCTATCAACACTAAAACCACAAAATACTTTAAAACCTTAACACACTAACCCCCAAACCCTAACCCTTGTAACTCCAACCCTAACAACCTTAAAATCCTAACCCTAAACCCTGGAAACCCTAACCCTGAAACCCAACCCTAGTGCCTTAGCCCTGAAACCTTAAAACCATAACACCTTATTAGAAACACTCTGTAACCAATACCATAGGCTCAGGCAAGTATCTCAGTGAGGTAGCATTTTTATTCACGATTGCAATGGCAGGCGTCCCACAAGCCACCTACTAGTTCCATAACACAGTTTATATAATTTTTTTTTTCCTCTCGGTGACCAGGACCCTCCCCAGTTTCCCCATTGACTGGGTAATCCATGTTCACGATCTATCCAGTGCTTCACAGAAAATACACAGCTGCTGGCCTGTTACTAGTCAATTTTATTTTTTTCTTGACTGTTTTCCTCTTTGAGGTGGTAATGTTTCTTACACCGTGATTTCCACCCAATTGCTCTAAGGATTCTGGTTGTCTGCATTTTACAAGGTTGTCTGTTAAGCTTTCTTATCACTGCAAGCATATATCAATACCACCTTCCTTCCCTCTAAACGATGTAACTCTGTGCAAAAACATTTTTATTCCCACAACCTTGATCCCCTTACCCTAAAGTCCTTATTCTCTTTAACCCTAACAACTCTAACCACAACCCTAACCCTTCATATCAACCCCCCGACGCTAATGACACTGACTAATGATCCAAACCCCAAACCCCAGGCAACCAACAAAGAAACAGACACAAAGCTGAAAACTACAAAAAAGGCAAAACCCTGGATACAGACCCCAAATCACAAACACGCTACCAAAATGCTACAGAAAAGCCCCAGACGCAGGCCCCAAGCACTACAGCTAGGCCCCAGAAGCTCTAGACACATCCCAAAGCCAAAATGCAATCCCCAAACACTACAGAAAAGCCCCCAAACACCAGACACAGGCTGCAGAAGTCTACAAGCAGGCCCCAGCCACACCCGGATGCAGACCCCAACTGTCCACAAGCAGCTCCCAACCCACCCCCCCCATGAACTGGACCCCCCACCACCACCACCCAGATGCATGCCCCAGGCCCCAGGCCTCAGCCCCAGCCCCCACACCCCAGACTCAGGCCCCAAAGGTGTACAACCAGCTCCCAACTGCCCCCCTCAAAGGGAGGCCCCAAAGCCTGCCAGAGGACCCTAGAGCGTACAAGCAGCTCCCAACCCCCCCGGCACAGGCCCCAACCCCCCCCCGGACACAGGCCCCAAAGGTGTACAAGCAACTCCCCATCCTCCCCAGAGGCACGCCCCAAAGGTGTACAAACAGCCCCAACCCCCCAAGACCCAGACCCCTACAGCGTAGAAGCAGCTCCCAACCCCATGCCCCCAAGGCACATGCCCCAACCCCTCCCCCAAGGCAGGCCCTAACAGTGTACAAGCAGCTCCCACCCCCCCCCAGACGCAGGCCCCAAAGGTGTACAAGCAGGCCCCTACAGTATACAAGCAGCTCACAACCACCCCCCCAAAGGCAGGCCCCAAGCCCCTCCAGATGCAAGCCCGAAAGGTTAAAACCAGCTCCAACCCCCTAACCCCCCCCGCCCCGCGCAGACGCAGGCCCCAAAGGTGTACAAGCAGTTCCCAACCCCTCCAAGGCAGGCCCCAAAAGTGTACAGGCAGGCCCCTACAGTGTAGAAACGCTCCAACCCCCCCCGCTTCCACCTCGAGGGAGGCCCTCCCCCCCCAGTATACACGAAGCTCCCAACCCCCTCTCAGAGGAATGCCTAAAAAAGTATACAAGCAGCTCCTAACACCACCCCCCCCCCCCAAAAGAGGCAGTCCCCAAAGGTGTACAAGCAGGCCCTCAAATCCCTTAGGTGTACAAGCAGGCCCTTCAAATCCCTTAGCCCCTGCGCCAGCTTTATTGGCGAGCAGCGAGGCTGGGGGGGGAGGGGGGCAAGACAGCCTTAAATAAAATACAAATATAAAAAGTGTTATAAATGGCTGTTATAAATACAAATAGGATTACAATCAAAGTTTACAATTTATTAAACGAATAGAGGCAAGCAAGCAGCGCTGGGTGCGCCGGGAGTCTCTGCTCCCCCAGGACGCACGCCTGTTACGTAAGGCGGCTGGTTTTGATGCTCCCAGGCTAATACATATTCATTACTACTTCGAGAAGAGGCAGGGTTATTAGAATTGGTTTCCGGAATCCGAAACCCCTCCCAGGGGCGCCTGCGTACCAGTCTCTGGTGGTCTCTCGGGGCTTGCTCGGGCTGAATGCTGGTTGTCTTCCTCTCAGGCTTTTGTCCTTCAATTGTCCTTCAGCTCCCCCTTCCTCCTCGTTTGGGAGCCTCTGCGCCGGATTTCAGAAACTCTAGCAACATCCCCTGCAGTAGTCAGCACTTTTCCCTAAAAACCCCTTTGTTCTCTTATCACCTAGACCCGGGCCTCGATGGTAACCCTTCAAATCCCTTAGTGACACGAATTGCTGGACCATTCCTTACAAAAGGAAGGATAAAATATGTAGAGGAGCAATGGCACCCGCGAAAGCCCGGCGCCGCGGGCAGAGGCAGCGAAGGTTGACGGCAGAACAGTGCTCGGTTTGAACACGGAGAGGGAAAGCGAGGGGAAGGTGGCCGAAGCCGGCCGCAGTCTCTGAGCTCTCCTCCTCCTGATTGTTTTCTCTCAAAGCCATTTCTGTCTGTGTGCGGGCACCCGGAGCCGGCAGAAGTCCCCGTGAAGTCCTTCGGCAGGACGGAGGGCTGCGTGGGCTCCAGTGAGAGAGGGAGTTAGGAGAATCTTATCAAGTAGAGATAGAGCGCTGACAGCGTTAAACTAGGATGCTACTTAGTGTCTTTGCTAACTATGGTGCATTGTGCCAATTAACTAAAGCAAGAAGCCTTGGGCCCCTTACCAAGGTCAGTCTCCTAATAAGAGAGTGAGCCTGTCTTAAGAAACTGGGAGAAACTGGTCCTGCAGATGGACAAGAGCCAAGGAGCAACTGAGTCTGTGCAAAGACAAGAGGTCAACTAGCGGTGACGAGGAAGAGTCATCAATCTTCATGCCCACGACCTCCCGTGCTGCCCAGCGCTGAATAAACATACCTACTTTACAATCTCACTGATTGTGGAGTCCCTTTTCCGCAAGTCACTAGCAGCGGTTTCTTCCGCAGAGGTTTTCCCAGAGCCGCTTCAAAGCTTCCCTCGCGGAGCTGGGGCGTCGCAGGGGGTCGTCAAAGCACGCGCGCACACACACACAGGCGTTGTTGTCCAAACAGAAAGTATTTACAACAAATTCGACAAGCGGTTTTCCTCTGCCAGCAGCAAATGCCTGAGGGCCCCTACAGCTTCACAAACCATAGCACAAAGAGCCTAAAGTTCCTCTAAAATTTAGGGAAATGATTCAAAATAGATCTGCTAGGGGAAAACGATCACTGGCGGCAGGGTACACAATACACGCGAGTCTCAGCTCTCCTCCGCAGGGTCAGTGCCCACGCCCAAGTGCGACGCTGATGGCACCCGAACATTTGCTGTAGCAGGCAGCAGAGCCAGCAGCTCAGGGGAGCAATTTTAAAAACCAGGAGGCACTTAAACCAACCCTTAATTGACCCAGTTACTGCAGGAGAGTCCCGACTACTCGCCCTGGAGTCCTACTGTCACCAGCAAAAAGCACCAACCAAAGCTTGGGGGAACTTTGGTACAGCACAAGAGAAGGGAGTGGGGGTAGCGTAGCCGTATCGCAGAGCTGCTGCTTTTCACACCATTTTATCATCCCTGATAATTGAAAGTAAGGCCGGGTGGGCTGACCCCACCACCACCACTCCTGGCAGCATGTTTGGTCCACAACGCTAGAATAATTATTTTGCTCCCTCCCGCCCCTACAGCTTCATCATCTGAAAAGATTACAGTCAAAACAATGGCATACACAAATAAAAGTCAAGAGTTGACATAGTAACTCCGGGATTTGGGTATCAACTGTCCGAGAAATCAGAACACCCAGGCTTCACAATGTGCCCAACATCGAGCTGTGCCAAGGGGGGCGGAAGGAAGAAGCTTTCCGTTTAAGCCTTCAGGGCATCGCTCCATCACTACGTCAATTCACAGCC